>NC_048429.1:17613945-17628248 GCF_013103735.1 Etheostoma cragini
ATATAGTGAGAGAGAGAGACATTCTGAACAGGATTAGGGCCACATGGGCAAAAAAGCTATATTTTGGAAAGAGGGGCGTTGAGGTGCCCTTGGGGGGGCGTTTGTTTGAAACCAAGTTTCACAATAAGAATGTTGACACTTTAAACTACTTACAAAAAACAGTGGTGTGCAACATTAAACCTGCAGTGGACGAGACGGTGTCTCATTTGATCATAATCATAACTCTTCTTCTCTTCTGCACTTCTGACAGCTTCGTTTGGCGCAGCCCCGTGCTGCATTCACGGAGACGGGACGTCGCAGGGTTCTCAAGCCTGACGCATCGGCTTTTTAGACAAACGCATTTAAAGTAGTTTGCACGCTCACATGCCACACTTTGTGTTTCCCACGCTGAGAAGACAACGCCCATCAAGTTGTAGGCTACATTATGGACGAGACGCAGACACACGGAGTGAGGTTTCTTGCTGCCAGCACGCATCGGTCGCCCATGTTTTAAACAGTCTCGACCAACATAAATTCGTTACTAGGCAACATAGTCTCGCGAACACACGGAGGTAAGTTGGAAGAAATCTAACATTTTTATTATGCACTCCAGCTCTCTTTTTCCTTGCCACTGTCACACGAAATGCTTGCTCTGGGGGTGGGGGGGGGTACATTATTTTAGTTTATAAGTTTATATTAGGTAGCATTGGTTTAACATAGGTTGTGGGTAATGTGGTTGTCTATTTAATGTGTTTGTCCACCCCCCTTTTTGTCAGAATGGCCTGTTCAGCCACTATGTACGTTTCCCCCATGTCAGTCTTGTTAGGCCTGTTTTGGTTAGACCTGTTTGGTTAGACCTGAGTTAAGTTCTGTTTAGGTGACACTTCTTTTATGTGCCCAGGATTTTCTGTTTTCTGAAAATTAGTTGTTTTTTTTGTTTTGTAAATAAAAACCTACACTTTTCTAAAAATCTACCTAACAACTCCTTGTGCCTGCCAGCTTGGTCCCTCACACAAGTCTAAATATGTGCAAAGTCTGAAAAAACATTACTTAATGTCGTGTAATGTGGTTTAGCTTGTTATTTGACTGAGCTCTTTATTTGACTGAGCTCCCCTCCAGACAAAAATTGAGTCATTTGCTGAAAATCGTTGAAGAGTTTTGAACTGCCTTTCTAAACCTGTATTGTGACTCTTTAAACCAGTCTCTGTCTCCATTTCTGAACGTCTCTTCTTTTTGGCTGTAAACCAGGGCTTGTCGTCACTGAACCTCACGTGTTGGTGTGCAGCACTCCCAGCCTTTGTGTACTCGCCCAAGCTGTTAGTCCAGAAAATATCCCAATATTTTTTCTAGCTTCCAAACACGCCTGAAGGTCCACTTCTTAGATGTCCTTACAACAGGTTTAGAAACTTTAGTTTCTGCCTGTATGAGGAAATCAGGTGGACCACGGTATTGTCTGAGTTTCCCAGTGCAGCGCAGGGGACTGCGTGATAAGCATTGCTGACTGGTGTGTAACAGTAATGACGGTGCATCTTTATGTTCTTACAGAAAATATGGCACGACATAACCACCCTATAGTTGGGGATCTCAGGAAAACCGCCCCGATGCCAGAGGATACGCTAAAGGTCCAGGGCTACGACTTTAACCAGGGAGTGGACTACCGGGCCCTGCTGAAGGCTTACCTAACCACAGGCCTGCAGGCCACTACAGTTGGATTGGCTATTCAAAAGGTCAACGCAATGGTGAGACAGGTGGTGCAAAGGGTCAACTTCGGTGAATGCCCATGTTCCTTTTGTCAAATTTATTGTTTAGCTTTGGTGCTACAAGAAGCATTGGATCTAAAGACACCCATTGTCTGGGGGAATACTTAATTGTGATTGGCTGCAGGGAGTCCACTTTAAAGGGATCAACGACATCTACTAATGGAGTTCCGGTGAAAACTAATGATTCTAAATGAAAGCACCAGTGTGCCACTTTTTTAGAGTTATTGTGGCGACGAGGATGGGATGGTGGGCTCTGAAAGACCCTTAGAATTAAAGAAGAGACCGACAACACCACTCTGGGGATTTCACCCAGAGAATAGAATTGGACTTATAATTGACTAGGCTATACCAAAAAATACCACTATACCTATACCAGTAGAAAAACATAGAGGTTTGATTGTACAAGAAGCAGGGGGACGTGGTTGTGTTTAAAGACATTTACTTTATTATACATTCAATAAAATTAACCATTTGCATAGAAACAACAAAATAACACAGATTCACACAGGGTTAAGGAGAGAGTGCTGAGGCCTAGAGAGACACCAAACACCAAATATTTATTTAGTAAAAGTTGATGTGAGCTTTTACTTTGAAAAGTAAGAGAGATATAGTATTTTATTCCAAGTTTCTACTTTGATAAAGTAGAAACTCAGGCATGGCAGAAGGATATTATTAGTTTGCCTATAATCTGCATTTATTTTATAGACGAACATATATTTTAAGTGTTTTTATTCATCAGTATGACAGTCTGCATTTATCTTATATACATGTTTAGTAAAAAAAAATCAATCAAGTTTATTTGTATAGCCCTTTACAATAGCCGAAAGGTACCCAAAGTGCTTTACAACAAAGCCCTAAAACAATACATAACACATACAAAACATGCAGATACAATCAAAAGTGCTGTAGTGGTGCAGCGCTGCAGGACATTAAAAGCCTTCCAGAAATGCATATTAAGGAGCATACAGAAGGAGGACACCTAAGAGACAGTATTTCCCTAGTCAGAATTAAATGCTAATTTAAAAAAGTGGGTCTTAAGCTTCGTTTTAAAAAGGCTGAAGTCAGTAGTGGTGCGGATATCAGGGGGTAGTTTGTTCCACAGTCTGGGAGCAGCGACGGCAAAACAACGATCGCCCCACTGTTTAAGTCTTGACATAGGGACCTCTAACAGAAGCTGACCCGAGGAGCGCA
This sequence comes from Etheostoma cragini, assembly GCF_013103735.1. NCBI lineage: Eukaryota > Metazoa > Chordata > Actinopteri > Perciformes > Percidae > Etheostoma > Etheostoma cragini. Next base: position 17,616,876 of record NC_048429.1, read on the forward strand.
AGGCTCTGCCAAAATTGCGGAAAGTTTAAAATCTCAGACAATTAAGAGGGGGCCAAGCCATAAATGGCGTTAAAAACAAACAGCAGGAGTTTAAAATCAAGCCAGTGGAGTGACGACAGCACAGGGGTAATGTGTTCACGTCTGGAGGTGCTTGTTAAAAATCGGGCAGCAGCATTCTGCACAAGTTGGAGACGAGAAATTGATGACTGACTGAGGCCAACGTAAAGGGCATTGCAGTAGTCCAGTCTTGAACTGATGAAAGCATGGATTGCCTTCTAAAGATCCTGCCGACTGAGAAAGGACTTGACTTTGGCCAAAAGACGGAGCTGAAAAAAGCTTGAGCTGACAACAGAGCTAATCTGTTTGTCAAATTTGAGCCCATTATCAAATGTTACCCCGAGATTTTTGACATGAGATTTAAAAAGGGGGGCCAGAGTGCCAGAGTTTTTGGTGAGAACATTTGACATAGATGGAGAACCAAACAAAATGCATTCAGTTTTGCCGTCGTTTAAGTGCAAAAAGTTCTGTGACAGCCACTGCTTTATATCTGTGATGCGGTCCAGTAGCTTAGTAAGTGCAGTGTTTTTGTTTGGTTTCATGGGCAAATATATCTGCAAGTCGTCGGCATAAAAGTGAAAAGACAGGTTGTGCTTTTTTATAATTCATCCCAGAGGTAGCATATACATTGAAAACAGAATGGGGCCGAGAATAGATCCCTGTGGCACCCCACAGGGCAGCGACGCCTTTGAGGAGCAATGGTCACCAATCGCAACAAAAAAACTCCTGTTTGCCAGGTATGACCTAAACCACTGGAGAGCGGTGCCACGGATGCAGACGTGCTCTAGGCGAGATACAAGGACTGCATGGTTGACTGTATCAAAGGCTGCTGTTAGGTTGAGCAGAACCAGCACAGCAGGATTCCCAGTGTCCACAGACAAGGCAATATCATTGTGCACCTTTAACAGTGCTGACTAGTTGCTATGTCAGGATCTAAAACCAGACTAAAATTTTATCAAGAATAGAATTGATCTCCAAAAATGTCTGTAATTGAATAAAAACAACTTTTTCTAAAACCTTAGAAAGAAAAGGCATGTGAGAGACAGGTCTAAAATTGGAGAGCACAGAGGGGTCAAGATGCGGGGTTTTTTATGAGGGGCCTAACCATAGCGGAACAGGCAGCTGGAACAGACCCTGAGTTAAGACAAGTGTTTATAAAAACAAGCAGACTTGACCCAACGGAGCTCAGAACCTCCTTCAAAAACTTGGCTCGAATAATATCTAAGGGACAGTTCGTGGGTTTCATGCCACTGACCACCTTTAGTAAAAGAAAACAAAGAAATGGTCTCAAACCGCTCGAATACAGCAGTCTGTGCCGGAGGAGCACATACATCATTAAAAGACATATTCATATTCTGCTTGACAGATGCCACTTTACCAGTGAAAAAAGACACAAACTCCTCGCAAGTTGCAATAGAGGCATCGGACAGGACAGTAGGGCATGTATTAATGACAGAGTCAATAGTATTAAATAGCAGTCTTGGATTATGAGAGCTGTTAGCTATAATGGAAGACAGATATTTGGACTTGGCTTCCTTTAGAGCTCTCTGGTAAGCAGCCAGACTGACCCTTAACCGGCCCAGGGATACATGCAGTTTGACACTGTTAGACACTGTGTGGAGGAGGGGTGGAGGTGGTGCATGATCACTGACCTAAGCACTATAGCTTTAAAAGAAACATAAAATGTGAATCTGTTATTTCCAACTTTGAGAGTAGTCCTCTAATGCCGTGTCCTCGGAACTCCACAGGATGGCGCAAACACACAAGCTGCAAGAAGTACGTTACACTCTACACTGCTCCTCCAAACAGACTTTGTTCCACAGCGATCATCTCTTATCCCGTTGGCTCCTCTAGGCTGGGGCAGACAGTTACGTTACACATGGTGGCTCATTCTTACGGTGTCCTATGCGAACGCACTGCAACTAAAAAACTAAACAAATTAAGAAAACAGCTTTTTTCTTAATTTGACAACGCATGCGCAGCATTTAGCAAATACGTTGCAAGTACACCAACACAACCAAATACAGAAACGGCCTGCAAACACAGAAACGATGCAAAAATGCAAACCAACCCCGAAAAGAAATACAACAGAAAAACGCTGCATCGAGTTTACACAACGGACGTTCTCCAGGCCTCTAGGCAGCGTGCTAAGTGGAACAGCGAGATTGTTGACCACAGGGAGAGAGAGAGGCAACATTAAAAAGGTACAGATTATTTTTTACGTTTGACCCTAGTCTTTTACAGCATTATAAAAGAGACACAAGTTTATATAGCTACCGTGTCAGAGTTTAATTTCTACAAGCGCTTGCTAGCTAACACTACTTTAAAGCCCATGTATTTTACTGAAAACAAAACACTTAAAAATATAAAAACTAAAATTAGGAAAACAAAATTTCCACTCTTTGACATAACATTGCCTTTCTTTGTGTAAACTGGATGCAGCGTTTTTCTGTTGCCTTTGTTTTCAGGGTGTGTGTTCTTTTTTAAATTCTTCTTGCAGGCTGTTTCTGTATTTGGTTGCGATGTGTGCATTTGCAGCTTGTTTGATAAATGCTGCACATGTGTTAAAGTAATGAAGATGTTTTCTTAATTTGCGTATGTTTTTCCCATTTGCATTTCTTAAGTTGCAGGTTTTTTTTCCTCTGTCAGCCACCGTACTTTCCTTTACCATCAAATTCTATTTACTGATGGCCAACGACTGTGTTATGACTGTGATTCTGATCATTCTGGATCAAAGCTGGCTGAGCTGAAGGGTTCTATGAGTTGGGCAGAATATAAATATCTCCTGTTGCTACACGTTCAAATCTAAGGTCTTTCCTATTAACTGGAGCAGTGTACAACATTTGCATTCCATAAGAACCTAATGAGATTCAATTTAAATTCAATTTTATTTATATAGCGCTATATCACAACAACAGTTATCTCATTGCGGCAAGGAAAAACATCCTTTAAGAGGCAGAAACCTCAAGCAGAACCATGGCTCAGTGTGGACGGTCACCTGCCTTGACTGGTTGGGGTGAGAGAGAAAGAGGGAGACAGACAGACAGACAGACAGACAGAAAGACATGGAGAATTGTAGCAGAGGGTGTCGAGCAGGAACATGGAGGCAGCAGGTGACTCCAACCACAGATCCAGACTCCACATATCCAGAGCCAGAAACACCTGCAGGAAGCGATAGGAGGAGAGAGGAGAGGGGCAAGAGAGCACAAGACTCCGGGAAAGGGAAGAAGTCGAGTTAGTAGCATGCATTAATGGAATGAGGTTGCAGACAGATGAAGAGAAGGAGATGGGATTGAGTGTTTCAGGTATAAATCAAACCCTCAGGTGTACCCTGGGAAACAGAGTTATTATTTGAAAAAAAACTTTTTGATCATAAAAGTCATTTAAAAAATGTTATTTGGCAAGTCACAATGGTATTAGCAGCATCGAATGGTCCTTTTTCGGACGGGCATTAACCCTTACTTATTTACTGATGGCAGTGCATATACAAGCAGATGGATTAATGATTGCCTTTTCTAATTTTATCAGCCTTTTTAATGCCCTGCACAGATCAAGAGGCGTCAGCAACCGCTGGAGGGAGGTGTTGATGAAGACCCATCAACCTGTCCCTGCCTGAAGAGCTGCACCATCTTCCTCAGTTACACCTCCAACCTCATCAGCAGCGGACTCAGGGAAACTATCCGCTACCTCGCAGAACACAAAATGGTACAACCCTCCTCAATTTAGAAGCATTAGCACCAGGTTTTCATCGTTTTTCTAGATATTAAAATAAATCTCTTTGAAATAGCCTATATATATGCACAGTATTTTCGCTACTTTACACACTACATGATTAATTCATTAGTTGAGAAGATGAATCAATTATGAAACTAATAGTTAGCTGCCGCCACTGATACATATATTGTATTCTGTCTCTGTAGGTGGATGTCTTAGTGACCACAGCTGGAGGTATAGAGGAGGATCTGATGAAGTGTTTCAGCCCGGCTTACATTGGAGACTTTACTATGTGTGGCAAGGATCTGTATGAAAAGGGCCATAACAGGTCAGAGAACATGTCAGATTAACAGAATAGGACAACTTCAAAATGTGGCTGTTAATAGAATAGAGAACAATTTCAAGAAAGACGTGAACTAGCTAAATCCCTTTTACAGCCTCAGAACTGAAAAACCACATATAAAAAGGCTTTTAAAAAAAGGCTTTGAAAGTAGCATCTCCTCTGGAGTAGTAGGAAACTTGCAATACCTAACGAGTATGATGGGCATTGACCTCACGCTTGTGAGAGGTAGATTACTTGCAGTGAGCTTGGAGCCATGTCATTGGTTCTTTCCAAGTGGACTGCACATTGGATGTGGATTACAGCAGCTACAGATGACCGATCTTTTTCACTTTCTTTTTAGAGCCCATATATTTTTTATGTAAAGACCATTTCAAACAATTTTTAAAAAAGTTTACATTGGAAAAAGTTACCAACCCTGCTTTTGATTATAAAGTTGATGGACACAAAAATTATCATACTGACTTTTTTGATAATTGATAATGGTCAAATCCAGTTTCTCAATTGCAGGTATTTGCTTTGATAGTTAACTGAAAGTTGTTGTTTTTTGGACTTGTAGCATAATTTAGAGGAACATTCAATTCCGTGGCTGTCATTTTGGCTGCAGGGCTGGAAACACTCTGATCCCACAAGGAAACTATGTTAAGTTTCACAAATGGATGCCTCCAATCTTGAAGCAGATGCTGCTGGAGCAGAAAACTCAGGTGTGTGGATTGAACATTTTAAAAATTTTCCTAAAACGTTCTAAAATGCAGGGAGAATTGCTGCAAGTTAGGGTTGGGCAATATTGTTTAAATGGTTTAAAAACTTCTAGCGTAATATATTTTTCTATATTGTTATTTTTATATTGTTGAAAAACCAGCAGCTGACATGAGTTAAGGCGTTATTTAAGTTCCTTTCCTTTTACTTTAATTAAACATATTGTTGACAATGGCATACATACAATTCCATGTTGTTTTACACTAATTTGTGTCTTAAATGTAAGAGAAATTATCTAAATGTGAGGAAAGTGAGCTAAATAAATCAGCTTTAAAATTGTATCTGAATTTTTCCAATTGGCACCCCATACATATATCAGTAAACAGTGGCTTATTAATACTTAACATTCACAAACGCACATTATCCGGTTCTTTATATATGAAGGATTTATGCACCTAACATATATCTAAATACTACTAAATATGCTACCTACCTTATAAATACCTAAAAATATGCACTAATAAATCAGAGCAAGATAACTGAATGAAAGAAAGGAACGACAGGAAGTAACAGAATCCACATATTAATGGCAAACAATGAATGAAGCAACCGATATGCAGAATGAGACAAATCTGCAGCAGCTTGTCTACGGGACATTAACGTCTGAAGGCCCTGTTGCTATAGCTTCCCTACACAAACTAGAGCATCACATCTGGTTCACAGGTAAACAAAAGTTCTCGCCTACTAAAAAAGGGTGGAGGGATGGGTGGATGAAGACAGTAGGAACCTAGTTTCATCAGCTGGTTGTCTCCTGGAGCGCTGCAGGGCAGTGTCTGTCTCTCTCTCTGTCTCTCTGTCTCTCTGCGGTATGAGTGTTGGCGCTTGTTCTTTAATCAGCTCCAACTTTAGGCTAGCTAGTGGTTAGCAGATTGTCCTGGTTGAATCATGAACAGTGTTGGGCAAGTTACTTTTAAAAAGTAGTACAGTTACTAGTTAGTGCTTCAAAAAAGCAACCGAATTAGATACTCAGTTACAAATTATTAAAGTAACTAGTTACTTCAGAAAGTAACTAATGCGTTACTTTCAAGTAAATTGTGAAATGCTCAAATGTGACCCCCCCCTTTAATGGAAAATAAAATACATGTGCATGTTCAATTATTTATGATAAATCTGAATATTATAATGAAATGGACACTTAATACAAAACATTATTAACAGAAACTGGACACACATCTAAACTCTTTTAATGTTGCTGTGGGACAACGTGAGACTAGCCTCCAATCAGATGCCATGTACATAGATATAATGTCTAGTGGATCCATACTAATAACTCTGTGTGTGTGTGTGTGTGTGTGTGTGTGTGTGTGTGTGTGTGTGTGTGTGTGTGTGTGTGTGTGTGTGTGTGTGTGTGTGTGTGTGTGTGTGTGTGTGTGTGTGTGTGTGTGTGTGTGTGTGTGTGTGTGTGTGTGTGTGTGTGTGTGTGTGTGTGTGTGTGTGTGTGTGTGTGTGTGTGTAAGGAAGAAGCATAGACCGTTAATAATATACGGTCTATGGGAAGAATTGAGAAAGTGACAGCGATTAGCTTCGGAGCAAGTAGCCACTCCAGAGTCATAGTGCCTGTTCTCTGACCACGGTGGGAAATCTTAAGCAGGAAAAGTTACCCCGCCCACTAACCAAGGAAGAAGAAAGCCTTTGCCTCTCGGCTCAGAGATCTAGTTGGTCTGATGAAAAAAACTGCTTCAGTTATAATAACGTGCCGCATTTGTTAGCAGTAACGGCGTTATTAAGGGTGTTTGTGAGAGAGAGCTGTTCTGTTAGTTCTCCAAATGTCTGATCTAAGAAGGACACAAACACCTCCATGTTAATTGAAATATAAACATCAGTGTGTTTGTTCAAGATTAAGGCCTCCAGTTTTGTCCCATGGAATGTAAAATAATCCAGCAGATTTCAGGTTCCTAATATAATTGAAACTTTATCAAATCACTCTTGCATTAAACTCTACAAGGCAGAGTTCTAAATTCCAACCATTATTGAACATTATAAAGTAGGAATATTTTTAATTGTTGTTCTATCAATTATCAAAGTTAAGATTCTCACTCTAGCCCTGACATTAAGCTTACTGATTTTTTTAATTTGTTATGGGACTTCTGTTAGGGCGTTTGCTGGACTCCATCTAAGATGATCCATCGGCTGGGCAAGGAGATCAACAACCCTGAATCTGTCTACTTCTGGGCCTACAAGGTACTGTGTGCTAGTTATCAGGGAACAACTGTTGAGTGATTATGTGGTTACTGAGCAGTGAGCTGATGTCTGTTTCAGAATCACATCCCGGTGTTCTGCCCTGCCCTAACAGACGGCGCTATAGGAGACGAGCTCTTTGTCTTCTCAGCTGAAAACCCGGGCTTGAGACTTGACATAGTTGAAGGTAAAAGAGTCTTCATCTCTGCTTACTGAATTTGTCTCTGTGGTTTACCTTGGTCTTATACAACGCATTTAATTCCAGATATTTCAAAGTTGAACAGCCTCGCAATTGCTGCCAACAGCACAGGTATGATCATCTTGGGAGGAGGTGTAGCCAAACACCAAGTATGCAATGCCAATTTCTGGGTAAGTAGACTTTGACGTCCTGAGCCAAAAATATGTTTTGTACTGTGGATACTTTTTTCAAAGAAGTGTGAGAAAGGCTGTTTCTAGAAAAGTCTTTCAGAGCAGGACACTTTGGTATTAATTATTTTGGCAGCTCATCCAAATCTACCTTCTTCATTTTGTATGATACCTTACAAAAAGAGATGCACAGTTTTTCAGGCGTTATTACTTCATAGAAACGTCCAGCAACACGAGAGATCAGTGCTCATGGTCCACACAGACAGGAACTTTCAAATTAACTTAAAAACTAAAGAGCAGAAAGAAACTTAGAAAATGAAGAGCCACTTCACTATACCGCTTGCAACGGGAGTCTTTGCCCAGGCTTTTATGTGCCAGGTGGTAAACATGATCAGTTCCAAGTGTGCCTAGCTAGAGAGACCAGCTCAGCCAGCTACGCCCTCAGCTGCACCAACACTGCCAGAGAGAGAACAGAAACACCACCATGACACCATGACATGATCGTTGACTTTTTGGTTGTACACAAGTTCTGTCCTGTCTGACCCATCCATAGAGAGATTCTTGAATGCTCAAAAATTAAAATATTTCAAAAGGCTATGGAGGAAACGTAGTTGAAAGTGCACTGTAAACCAATTGGTCTACCTTCCACAGTCCCACCACATTGATGTGAAATTGATATCTTGTATTTGCATTGGTGCATTAGTAGCAGGCTTAATGACACAATGCTTTGTCTCCTTACAGAGGAATGGAGCGGACTATGCAGTGTACGTGAACACGGCTCAGGAGTTTGATGGTTCTGACTCAGGGGGCAGTCCTGAGGAGGCCATCTCCTGGGGCAAGATCAGTGTAGATGCTAAACCTGTGAAGGTATTTGATATTAAGTATTACATACTATAGTCAAAGTTATGTTCCAATTATTAATGGTCAACCCGTTCTCACTCCAAACTTGCAAAATACAGACGTTTGGACAGTGGCTGTCAGCGTCTAAAGGGAAGAAAAGGCGCCCTTTGGCATGTTTGTAGAACGTACCGGGGATAGCAGCAGTTACACGGTGTTTAGCGAGTAGTATGTAACACAGACATTCTGTTTTGGTGGCCAATGGGTCAAACACAAGACTTTCACCCAGGAGGACTACTGACTACCATTGGTAGGGTACCTTTTCATTATCTATATTGTGACTATTATTGCCACTGTGGATCACATGCCCAACCGGCACCGTGGGAAAACGCCTACCAAGAGCCTGGTCTGTCCGCGTTTTTCCTCTCCACTGTCGCACTAGTTGCTTACTCTTGGGGGAATTACTAGAATTGTTGGTGCTTTGGAAATTATAGCGTGTGGTCTAGACCTACTTTATCTGCAAAGTCTCTCAAGATAACTCTTGTTATCTCGAGAGACTGGGGTTTGTGTCCCTTGTGGTACCTTTCCTAAAGTTGCTTTCTTCTTTAACTGTCCCGTTATTCCCGTGTGTCACAGAAACTTTAGGTTACTTGCGTAACCCCGGTTCTCAGAGTAGCATGAGTGAGATGTCTCACTATGGGATACGCCTCCCTGCGTATTCCTCAGAAGCATTTATCTCATTACGCCAATCCTGATTGGCTGGTGATCCAGTGTCCGCGTCACGTGGGTCCATCCCCCTTTAAATAGCTTACGCTACGACGCAGACACCATTCAAAATAAGCACCTCTTCTCGCTTCGCCCCAGCAAGAAGGGTTGTCTGGTGAGACATCTCACTCATGCTACTCTGAGAACTGGGGTTACGCAAGTAACCTAAAGTTCTCATTCATAGCATTCGTTTTGATGTCTCACTATGGGATATGGAGACTCCCGTATTGCCAGACAAGCTTATCTCAGGAACCACCGGCACTCAGGTAGCAATGCTCCGCTCCAGCGATGGCCCAGTGCCCAGTACTGCACGTGCCACGCTCGGCGCAGAGACGTCCAGTCTATAAAACCGGACAAAAGTGAGAGGTGAAGACCAGCATGCTGCTGCACAAATGTCCTAGATTGAAATGCCTCTAAATAAGGCCCAGTAGGCAGCAAGGCCGCGAGTTGAGTGAGCACGCAGGCCCTATGGGGCCAGCAAACCCTGACACGTGTAAGCCAAAGCAATCGATTCCACAACCCAATGAGACAGCCGTTGCTTAGTCACAGGCTTGCCCCTGTGGGGGCTAGCCCAGGACACAAATAGCTGGTCACTCCGTCGAAAACCTGCAGTCCTGTCCATGTAAAAGTGCAGAGCACGTACTGGACACAGCGCGTGCAACCGCCGTTCCTCTGAGGAAGAGAAAGGCGGGGAACAAAGCGCCAAAAGGTCAATGGGAGAGCATGAGCCAACCACCTTGGGCACAAAGGCAGGATTAGGTTACAATAACACCCTGACACGCCCCGGGGCAAACTGAGTGCATGATGGATGCAAAGAAAGCGCATGAATCTCGCCAACCCGTTTTGCAGACGCCAAGGCCAGCAGCAGCGCTGTCTTCAAAGACGGATGCTTCAGGTCGACCTCCCCCAGTGGTTCAAAGGGGGGGGCTAGCAAGCCCATCCAACACCACTGCCAGGTCCCATGGGGGAGCCAACGGCTTGGAAACAGGGAGCAGCCGTCGTGCACCTTTCATAAAACGGCAAACCAAAGGATGTTGGCCAGCTGTTTTACCATCAAACCCCACATGACAAGCTGCAATGGCAGCCAGGTACACTTTTATGGTGGAGAAGGCCTTACGTTTGTCAATCAAGTCCTGCAAGAATGAAAAAATTGCGCCAACAGGGCACTGAAAGGAGACATGTCCCTCCCTGAGACACCACTCTTCAAACACCCTCCACTTACAGTCATACAGTGATCTGGTGGAGGAAGCCCTGGCACTCTGAATAGTGTTAATCACGCTCTGTGGGAGCCCGACTGTGCTTAAATTGCGCCGTTCACGGGCCAAGCCCATAGCGCCAGACGCTCTGGGTGCGGGTGAAAGATTGTCCCCCCCCCCGCCTGGGACAGCATGTCCCTGCGTAGTGGGAGTTGCCACGGCTTTCCGCAAAGGAGCAGATAAATCTCCGCCAGCTAGTGCATCGCTGGCCAGTGTGGCGCTATTAGAATCATCCTGCACTGATGCTGTCTCACCCTGGATAGAGTTGGGGGGCGACCACACCTGCCCAACAATGGCTGGGTGCAGATACCAGTTGCCGTACAGCGGCGCGCCCCTGGACAGCAAATCTGCACTGTGGTTCAGAGCCCCGGGGACATGCGTCGCTCTCAGAGACAGGAGGTGCCTGCTGCTCCACAGTAGCAGTCTGCGTGCCAGCGTGTGTAACTGACGGGAACGCAAGCCCCCCTGACAGTTTATATATGCTACCGTTGTCGTGTTGTCCGTTCTCGCCAGAACATGTTGTCCGTTGAGAAGCGGCAGAAAATGCCTCAGGGCGAGAAACTCTGCCAGGAGCTCGAGGTAATTTATTTGACAGCGCCGGATACTCTCGCTCCAAACGCCCCTCACAAAACGGCCCTCCTGTGTTCCCCCCCCAGCTCAAAAGGCTCACGTCCGTGGTGACCACCTTCCGAGCCAGGACGGAGCCCAAAGCCACCCTCTGCGCCAAGAAAGATGGATTCCTCCAGCGGCGCAGCGCCATTCCGCACTCCACAGTAAACGTCACTCTCCGTGCGCCATGACGCACAGGATCCAGCCTAAGGGAGGCAACCCAACGCTGGAAATCCCTCATAAACAGGCGGCCCAGTGGGACCACCAGAATAGCCGCCACCATCAGTCCCAGTAACCTCAGACATATCCTGAAAGCAACGGACCCGCGTAGTCGAAAATGCGCGAGACATATGCCCGATAACCCTCACCCTCTCCGCCGACAGGCGGGCCGTGAAGGACACCGAGTCCAGAGACAGCCCCAGAAATATTATATTTTGCACTGGGGAAAGCACACTCTTCTCTGTGTTTATTATAAAACCCAGATTGGTCAGA
>NC_048429.1:17628348-17638488 GCF_013103735.1 Etheostoma cragini
GCTGCTTCGGTACACCTTACGAACACTCTCGGGCTCAGAGACAGACCGAAGGGAAGCACTCTGTACTCGTAACAGACACCCCGAAAAGCGAACCTCAGATATTTCCTGTGCGGAGGATAGATCGCAATATGGAAATACGCGTCTTTCAGATCGACAGAAGTGAACCAGTCGCCCTGGCGCACCAGACGAAGCAGAGACGCATGAGTGAGCATCCTGAATTTGTATTTTCGAAGGTATTTGTTCAGAGCCCGCAGGTCCAGGATAGGGCGAATTCCGTTCCCTCCCCGTTTTGGGACCAGAAAATACCTGGAGTAGAAGCCGCTCCGACTCAGCTCGGGAGGCACTACACATATCGCTCTCCTTTCTAACAGCGAGATCATTTCCTCCTGTAGAACGGGAGCTGACTCCCCCCCCCGGCCTGTGTACAGAGTATGCCCGAGAAGCGAGGGGGGGTAACAGCAAATTGTGGCCTGTAGCCCGGAGATATTGTCCTCAGTACCCAGGCTGAATTTGTGACAGCTGTCCATCTCTCTCTCTGGTGAGAGAGAGGAGTGGCAGCCCCCAACGTGTCCCTTACACTCTGTGCCCTCATTAATTGAGCAATGAGGCCATCTAGTGGCGGTACTCAGGAATGACCCGTGGCCTGCAATGCGCATGCGCGAAGTGTTAGTGCACTGACGGGGTCGTTGGCATCCCGCGTCCCGAGAGGAGCTGTGGCTCCTCTATGGAGCGGTGGAGCCACTGAGGCGCTTATTGCATTTTTGTTCATTCTTTTGAACTGCGCCCTCGACATTATGTCTGGATGCGACAGTGGAACATGTTTTAATTTTGTTGAACAGAGTGAGCGTGTGCTTAGGGGATCTGGCCGCTTGGGGATTTTGAACTGAGCAGACCGCGAGACAGCTTGAGAGAAAGACTGGCGCGTGGCTGGAGGCGGGGGAGGCTCGGCTTTCCAAGGGAGGCAAAGTTGGAGAGCTTCGTCCTCCTTCTTCTTCGCCTCACACCTCTGCTGCATTGAGGCCAGAGCGGTGCCGAAGACACCCATCAGGGACGACGGGCATGTCCAAAATGTCCTATTTTTCCCTGTCGGACAGGTTCGTCAGGTTGAGCCATCTAGCCCTTTCCTGTAGAACCATTAGCCCCATAGATTTACCTGTGGCCTGGACCGCACAGCGCTGCACGCGGAGGCGGATGTCCGTGATCACAGTTATCTCATCCCACACAGCAGGCTCTGGTTTGGTGACCATGTCCTCACAAAGCTCCGCTTGGCACGCTGTGAGCATGGAGGAGAAATTCAGAGCTCTTACCGCTAAAGCTTCCGCTTTATACGCCCTCTCGGTCAAGGCAGACTGGAAACGGTCCGCCTTCGACGGCAGCGTGGGGGTCTGTGAGGTTGCCGCAGTCACCCGCGGGTGGAGGTGGGCTGCAACCAGTTTAGCTAGCTAGCCTGCACGACTGAGATATGCTTCGAAGCGAGAAGAGGTTTTAGAATGGTGTCCGCGTCGTAGCGTAAGCTATTTAAAGGGGGATGGACCCACGTTACGCGGACACTGGATCACCAGCCAATCAGGATTGGCATAATGAGATAAATGCTTCTGAGGAATACGCAGGGAGGCGTATCCCATACTGAGACATTGAAACGAATGCTATGAATGAGAACGTAAGCTCACCCACAACCTTTTCCTTAACATAACAGCGTCAAAAGAGACCACCAAGCCCATTTAGATAAGACGCTAAAGGAGACCTTTAGCATCAACAACAACGACAAAGACACCGGACCAAGCATCTGTATTTTACGAGATGGGAGTGACAATGTGTTGATACAGTAGACTGGCCCAACACAAATGCAAGTGGATTATGTTTCATTTTTAAATAATCACGATCTCTGTGTAGAGCAAAAGCAGAGTTGATGTATTTCAAAGGTAATGTATCCTGCCATCACAATAAAAAAAAAAAAAACTTGGCTCACTTTGAATCTTTGCTTCTCATTTCTGTCTTTTTAAGGTGTGTGCAGATGCTTCCATTGTTTTCCCCCTACTGGTGGCAGAGACCTTTGCAGTCCATGCTAATAAGATGACAACTGGCAAAGAAAAGAAATGAACTAATTGTCTGGAATGCAAAGCTTCAGATGGAATCAGTCATATTGTAAACCTTGAAAATGAAAAAATATAATTCTGGGCTGTATAAAATTAAATTGACTTGCTTTAAATGCTTCAAATTTTGTAAATATTTTCTAATTTATTGTTTACAATAAGTTACCATTGCAGGTGGAAATCACAACTGAATTCCAGAAAGAATTAACAGTAAATAGGCTAGGTAGGCCTAAGAACACAACAGTAACAGAAACAAAATAATGAAATGGAATAAATGAAATGTGGACTTTTTTCTTTGTTATTTAAGATTTTATCAAGCTTCATAAATCCATGAAGGAAAAAAAGCAAATGGGTATTCAGCACAATAAGTGAATCCAAAAATCTGAATAAAATTATAACAATTACAAGACATCTGACATTTAAAATCCATTGGTAAAAACATTCAATTAGACTTTTTTTAATTTTAACTTTATTTTAACAGGGAAGACGGACTGAGATCTCTTTTACGGCTGTTCCCTGTGTAAACATCTCAACAATTACAGTTGTTCAAACATACAGAACAAGGGAAGGTCACAAAAACATTCAAAACAATGTTAAAAAAAAACATTGCGCAAAAGCAGTGAATGCAGTCCTACCCCGATCTGTGGAGACTGCAGGCGTTTCTAATGTGAGCCACACCTGTGATCTGGTGTTAACATTTGGTTGTCTCGTGAAAATTAGACATGATATTTATGAAGGTTGTCTTAAAAGAAGTGCTTTGTAAATAAGCAAGAGAGCATGTTGCTCTTGCCTCACAGATAAAGGGGCCCAACCCACATGGTATGGGGTACAGTGATAAGGGTTGGAACTATCCCTGTTGTGGTTCTGCTGCAGTTTGTGTCCGTTCCCCCTTTTCCCTGTGTGTCTGCGTCCATTTCGTCCGTCTACCACATGAGGGCGTCGTAGATAAACTGTCTGTCACTCCCTCTCCCTCTCAGCCTGTTTCTCCACCTGCCCCCCCAGTCATGGCTGCTGCTCAACTTCACCGCGAGCCTCCCATCTGCTCGCCTGAACCTTTTTCAAGGAAGTTGGACAAATGCGGGGGGTTTCTTCTGCAGTGTGGACTCATATTCCGCCAACGCCCGCTGTCCTTTAGTTCGGACGCTTCCAAGGTACATTACGTCATAGGATTACTCAGGGGCAGGGCACTAGCTTGGGCAGAAAGAGTGTGTACTATCCGTCTCACTACTGAGATCTCTTTTTATGACTTTGCACCGGATTTTACTACTGTTTTTGACCACCCGGACTACATTGGGTGTGCTGCTAAGCGCTTGCTTAGCCTCCGTCAAGGAGCTGACAGCATGGCAGACTATTCCGTGGGATTCCAGACGCTGGCTACTGATTCTGGCTGGAACGAGGAGGCACTACGTGGGGTTTTTGTAAATGGATTACGTTAAACAATTAAGGATGAACTAGCACTCCGGGATGAGCCCGACTGCCTTAATAACCTTGTTCCCTTAGCCATTAAACTTGACAACAGGTGGTGAGAGAGAAAACGCGAGAGGGGCAGCCTACTACTGCTCCGACCAGGCTTCGCAGAACCGTCCTCCCCAACGTTTCCAGCTTCCTCGCCGGTCGACGCATCCGGAGACTCTGCAGTGGAGGCCATGAAGCTGGGTCACACACGTCTCTCTCCTGCTGAGAGAAGCCGTCGCATACAGTCGAGTGCCTGTATTGTGGTGATCCCACTCACCGTGTGGCTACATGTACTGTCCGTCCAAAAGACAAGGCTTGTCAGTGAAGGAGGGGGTGCTGACGAGCCCAGTCTCTATCCCTGAACCCACATCTCTCCGTCTCCAAATCTCTGCCGCCCTTCAATATGAGGACCTTTCACTGCCTAACGCGGCTCTTATTGACTCTGGTGCTAAGGACAATTTTATGGACATTAGCCGGGCTACCTATGGAGCCAATCGAGACCCCGTTCCGGGTTACCGCCATTGATGGCCATACGTTGGCCCGTATAACGCACCAGACTGTGCCCGTCACGGTGATCCTGTCAGGGAACCACCATGAGACTATTTGTTTTAGGATTATGTCAGCCTCTACAACCCCGCTTATTCTTGGATTCCCGTGGCTTAAAGTACATAATCCCATTATTGATTGGCAGCGTCTCACAATCCTTAGTTGGAGCGACCGCTGTCATTCCGTTTGCATAGGCTCTGCTGTCCCACCGGCCGAATGTAACCCTGCCGCGGTGGAGACGCCCCCCGGACCTGTCCTCGGTCCCTCCCGACTACATGGGTCTTGCGGATGTTTTCGGCAAAACCAAAGCCTTATCACTTCCTCCCCATAGACCCTATGACTGTGCCATTGAGCTGCTCCCCGACACCCCGTATCCCGTTAGCCGCTTGTTTAGTTTGTCTCGGCCTGAGCGGGAGACTATGGAGAGGTACATCAGGGAATCGCTCTCGTCTGCGCGGGGTGGACGCTTCTGCGTCTGGGGTCGGGGCGATACTGTCTCAACACTCCACTTAGGACAAGAAGCTCCACCCTTGTGCCTTCATGTCAAAGAAACTTCTTCCACTGCTGAGCAGAATTACGACGTGGGGAACCGGGAGCTGTTGGCGGTTAAGCTGGCACTGGAGGAGTGGGGTCACTGGCTCAAGGGTGCGGAATTGCCATTCGTAGTGTGGCCGGACCACAAAAACCTTGCCTACATCCAATCTACGAAGAGACTGAACTCACATCAAGCCAGGTGGGCCTTGTTTTTTGGTTGTTTCAATTTTACTCTTACCTACCGCCCAGGTACACGCAATGTTAAGCCCGACGCTCTGTCACGTCTGTTTGACCGCACCGAGGACTCTTCCGAGCCGGAGTTGGTGCTGTCATCCTCTCGGGTTGTTGCCGCTGTATACCAGGAGATTGAGTCTCTGGTGAAGGCTGCTCAAACTACGGATCCTGGTCCCGGAGGCGGCCCCCCCGATCGACTCTTCGTTCCTCAGCACGTGCGGTCCCAGGTATTACAGTGGATACACACCGCACGTTTTGCCTGCCACCCTGGCGTACAACGAACTTTGACTCTGCTGAGGCAAAACTTTTGGTGGCCGTCGGCTGAAGCCGATGTCTGGGCTTACGTAGCAGCCTGCACTGTCTGCACTCGGTGAAAGGCCTCCCACCAACAGCCTGCTGGACTGCTGCAGCCGCTCCCGGTCCCCAGGCGTCCCTGGTCGCATGTGGCCTTGGATTTTGTCACAGGCTGGCCCGTTTCTGGAGGTAATGACACTATTCTTACTGTCGTGGACAGGTTCTCTAAATCTGTCCACTATATTGCATTACTAAAATTACCTACAGCCAGTGAAACGGCTGAGCTCGTTGTTCAACATGTGTTCCATCCCCATGGAAATCCTGTGGACATTGTGTCTGATCGAGGCCCACAATTCGTTTCCAGGGTGTGGAAGGAGTTCTGTTCTGCCCTAGGTGCGACCGTCAGCCTCTCTTCTGGGTTCCATCCACGGTCAAACTGAGAGGGCCAACCAGGACCTGGAATCCGCTCTCCGATGTGTGGCCGCCCAGGAACCCTGGATTCCCACCTACACCTTCACAGTCTCCTGTTCCTTGGTTTTTGTGTGTTTTTGGATTAAACCTTTTTTGTTACCTTTTCTTGTCGTCCTGTGTTGTTCTGTGTCTGGGTCCGACTGAAACCCCAACAATCCCCTGTAATAAACCTGAGTGCACAATGGTAGATAGCATCCAATGATCTCAATGCTGAAGCAAGACCATAACATTTGTTTTCTTAACATTTAAAACAAGTCTAAGCTGTAAAAGTAACCCCTGTATTATTTTAAAATCAATACCCAATTTCATGAATTCCAGGTCAGCTGTTGGTAATTTAAGATTTTATCAAGCTTCATAAATCCATGAAGGAAAAAAGCAAATGGGTATTCAGCACAATATGTGAATCCAAAAATCTGATTAAAATAATTAAATTTACAAGATGTGTTACATTTAAAATCCAAAGGATCTGCCTTCACCTGAACAAGAGATGAAAGAAAGATGCTATAACATTAATAGAAAAGAATAACAAGGAAAGGAAGTTCATTATTAATACAAAAACAGGCATATATTGATAGCTATAGATAGATGTAAATGATCAGTTTACACTGGAGAAATGCTTGCAATTTTGTGCATAGAGGATGAACATTGAGAGCAATCATTTTTTTCAGACTAAAGCTAATCACCAGGGGTGTGGGCAGAAATATGTGCCAACAGAAACTGAACATGAATTATTTATATTTGAATTTGAATTGCTAAACTTGAATAATTGCATTGAAAAACTGAATTTGAATCACACAATTGAAGGAACAGCCCTCAAGCGCAGATCAATGGAGGTAAATCTGCACCTTGTTTACTTTACTAGCAATATTTAATGAAAGCTAAAATGTATGAGTGGATACCCACGTAAAAAGTATAATGTAACGTTACGTTATAGCTTTTAAAACGATAAACATTCCTCAACACGTCAGCACTGGGTGCTAGATAAGACTCTGAGACACCACAATACTGCACGAAGTCCAAACTGCACAATAGGTCTATCTACATTTTATCATACTATTTAAGCAGTTGCACTCTTTTGTATCCTCAAATATTCAAATATTTGTTCTTGTATTTTTTCATGTAAATTTTATGTATGCATATTGTATCCTAGTATTTCATTTATATTTACATGGGGTGGCAGTACCTCAGTCCGTAGGGAGTTGGGTTGGGAACCGGAGGGTTGCTGGTTCAAGTCCACAAACGGACCAAAGTATAGAGATGGACTGGTAGCTGGAGAGGTGTCAGTTTACCTCCTTGAGCAAGGCCCTGAACCACCAACTGCTTGGGGTGCCTTTCCATGGGCAGCCCCCCCACTCTGACATCCCTCCATTGGTGTATGTGTGTAATAACAACAGATTGTAAATTGTAATTTCCCCTTGTGGGACTAATAAAGAATATATTATTATTTTGTGACTGATTTTGCAGCTGGAACACTGTAATTTCCCATTTTATTGGGATCAATGTCTATCTATCTATCTATCTATCTATCTATCTATCTATCTATCTGTCTGTCTCTCTGTCTATTGTTTTCTTGTGCTTGCTGTCTTTTAAGAGGGACTAAGGAACAGACAGAGGCGGTCACTGAGGATGGAAGCCACAGCAGTAGGATGGCCCTGGTTTGCCAACATGGATGGGGCATTAGAGCAGTCTGCAGCAGTCTGACTGCCCCGATCCAGGAAGACAAACCAAGGCCAGGCCCTGCACTAGCATCACCAGAAGGGAGAGATGAGGAGGAGAGGGAAAGCAAAAGACGAGAGAGCTGGGAGACAGAGGCCAAAGATTGATGTTCAATAGATTAATAGCTATATTAAATATTGGCATTAAAAAAATAAATGTATTATATTAAGTACTTTATCTGTGTCTTTAAGTTTTTAGGTGTGTATATAATATCAACTTCAACCTAACAATAATATCAAGTTTTTCAATGTCTATTTTTTCATCAAATTGTGACCTGGACACAGGAAGCTTCTAACTGAACAATTATATTCAGATGCAACCTGTTCTAATAGTAACTCGTTAGGTGTACAAGTTCTAAGAAGACAATAACGAAACATGTATCTTCATTATAATATTTTTTCAAACATTACTATATACTGTACATGCAAGTATATTCAACATGAAGGGCGATCAGACTCAGCTGTCGATGATGGTGTTGCTTCAAGACTGCAGACAGAAGGAGAAAGCTTTAAGTTAGTTATCCAAACGGTCCTGGTAACACTAGGTTAGTCCAGAAGTTATCCAACCTGTCCTGGTAACATTAGGCTAGTCCAGTAGTTATCCAACCTGTCCTGGTAACATTAGGTTAGTCTGGAAGTTATCCAACCTGTCCTGGTAAGATTGGAACTTTATGTAACTGTAGTGGTGTAGTTTGTTTATCATGGTCTTAACTCACAACTGTTGATCAAATGGTCAACAGTAAGACCTTGATAAACTTTTAACTAACACACTACAACCAGCCTTTACTGTGAAAGTGTGTGTTTATCAGTAGTGTTGTTATTATGACTTTTCATATGTTGGTTGAAGCTTTAGTTTCTACAGTACTATTTAACCTTTTGTCACTTGCAATTTACTGCATATTATGTGGTAGCTCATTAGCTGGTAGCATTTACTTTGTTGTAGTTGCTGATCATATTTGGATATATATTTGTTTGAAAGATAGAAGCCACTGAACAATGAGCTAATGTTACATTTATGCAGTAAATACAAGCTAATGTAAACTGTATTCTGAATTGTTTCAGTGTCAGTATTAGAGTTTGTCAAAGGCTTTTAGACATTAAACTGATCTCTTAAAGGTAAGACAAATTGCCTAAAAAATTATTGTTTTTATGAAGTTTATGGTGTTTTATTATGAAAACTGCCCAACAATATATAGGCCTACAAGTCCAGCTGAAATGATTAGCACATAAATCATTTAATTGATTGACAGAACTGCTTTGACCTTTGTCAGTTACTAAGATGTGCGGACTTTTCTGAATTGTTACGTTTCAATACTTTTAAAGGATATTTGCCTGATGATACCTTCATACTAATACTTAGGTAACGTTTTCAATTGGAGGAATTTTAACTGGTAGCAGAGTATTTCTGCAGTGTGGAATTAGTACTTTTATTTAGTTACAAGATCTGAATACAGAGCTATACAACCGTAATTAGTTGCATAATCCCTAAATGTAGCAATGTGTTAAAGTTAGCACGGGTCATACATAGAAAAACAGTGTGTTTCACGAAAAACAGAGAAATCCTCCTGTCCTCACAAAGGCTCAGAGGACGGCCGAGGGAGGGGCTCCACAGAGAATACACACACACGCACAAACACACACGTACATACACACAGATAAGAAAAAGACAGGTGCTGTACATGTGGAAGAACTAGACATTTGGATACAGACATAAGGATCAGCAATTATTTTTAACACAGTTAAATGGGCTGCAATACTCAAGTTTGCCCTTCTAACACAAGAACTAAAACAAGTAATGTAACAAATGCTACGAAATATTAGACAGCAATCAGTATTACTTTGTGTTGCAAGAAAAAGATAAAACAAAAAACGTTTTTGTATAATTTGATCTGAGTTGATCTATTGGATAACACAGTATTGAAACCAGCCCGGGTTGATATAACATTTTATTCTATGAGCAGTTCATTTTGATAAATCTAAACTCTAGGCTAAGGTGACCAGATTTGTCAGACAAAATCCGGGGACATTTTCGGCTCAGAGGCGTATATACCTCCAAAACACGTCGGCTACGTTTGGTCAGTGTTTTCTTTTTTTTATTCCAATTTCGGGTCTGTCCGTCACAGCGAAATCCGGGGACATTTCCGGGGACAGATCCACTTTTCAGATCCGGATTTGTCCACTTTGTCAGGTTAATCTTTATTGTATTTCAGAAAGATAGCTAGCTGCAGCTGAGTAGAACCATGCTAGTTTGGTTGCTAGCTGTAACGTCACTCGGCTAGCTAGCTATGTCATCCCATATGCTTCAACAACAGAACTGGAAACGTTATCATTTCATATGATATCTAGTCAATGTCGTGAAAACAGTGTGTTTATAGGCTGAAGTGTATTTACTTGCAGTTCTCTTGTTTATTTCAGAGTACATCACAAGAACGACAACACACGAAAATGCAGCATGCCAAACAGATGCTCCAAGTGTGACATCTCTGTGAAGTCTTAATGACATCATATGACATTAAGACCTCACATACGAAGCAAAGGAAACCTTTCTAAGTATTCTTATAAAACCAGACGTCTTATGGTGTTTGTGTAACATTATGACCGGGTGGCATCTAGCAGAGCAGTGTTATCCAAGAATGTTACCATGATGAGTGAGTAGCTACCTTTATCAAATGTGTTAGCCGTTCACAACACATTAGTGAACTATTTATTGTAGGAATAGCACTATTCATCTGTATTATCACTGATTGGTCTGATCTCAATCAATTGCATTTCCTTTTGTGGGGGAGGCTGGTGAAAAT
>NC_048429.1:17638588-17650184 GCF_013103735.1 Etheostoma cragini
CATTGTCCCCCGCAGAATGCGTTTGTCTAACCTTCACTTCCCAACTGATTTACTTTTAATTCTTATATAGATTTTTGAGGCCATGCAGCTGAGATTGCATTTTAATTTGCATATTAGCTAAATATTTAGTTTCACCCAAAACATTTAGATTTAACATTTAGATTTAGATCTAAATTTAATATTTAGATTTAACATTTAGATTTAGATTTAATATTTAGATTTAACATTTAGATTTAGATTTAATATTTAGATTTAACATTTAGATTTAACATTTAGATTTAGATTTAACATTTAGATTTAGATTTAATATTTAGATTTAACATTTAGATTTAGATTTAGATTTAACATTTAGATTTAGATATAATATTTAGATTTAACATTTAGATTTAGATTTTAGATTTAGATTTAACATTTAGGTGTAACATTTAGATTTAACATTTAACATTTAGGTGTAACATTTAATATTTGGATTTAACTATTTAAAATATTTCCAAGTTGACAAATATTGTTGTAAATGTGCAAGAAAGTGAGCCTCAAAATTTCATACCAGTTTTTTTTAAACATTATTTAAAGCTAAATGTGACAAAATGTTGCTGTTATTTTCAGCTTGAGCCGCTTTACAAACGGCACCCTATAGTCAACTGTCTGGGTTTGGACAACAGTGGCATATGCATTTTTAAATTTATATATTTATATATTTTATAGTTATTTTATGTTCCCTTTGGTGGTGCAGAGGCAGATGTTCTTATCTGTGTAGTACTTTGGTCTGTTTACAATAAATATGCGTATACACATGTATCATGTATACATACATATACACCATGTATACATGGTGTGTATGTATATCTGTTTCAGTTATCACCGTTTTGAATGTCATTGATGTTCAGAAAAACATTTTGTTCACTAAAATCTGTCTTTATTGCTGATAAATTAAACATAACGGCAAAAACGTTACATAAAATGATGTTACAGAACCATTATCAACTATTAGAACCATAACTAACATGTCACACACATAAAAAGGCACTCATATGAGTAAAACTACAAAAATACACACAAGACCACAAACAAATTAACTACAGCTGTTCTGATATTCCAGACCAGTCTGAAGCCTGTTGGCCAGTAAACCCCCCCTCACATTTCATCAGTATCCCATATCAAAACCGACAACAACATACAAGTGTATGAACAATGAACAGGAATTAATTGCAAATTATTACAATACTACAGTACCAATGGAATAATGAATGGGTACAACATGAACACATGATTTAGGAAACTTCTGCTTGTTTTCAGCCCCAAAGTGGATCAGCTGCTGTGTCCTCCTGTATGAGTTCTAGCCCGACCGGGCTGGAGCTCTCTTTACCTTGTCTCTCTTGGTTTTGCTGTAATAATAGTTTTAGACAGCTGGGGACTTATTTTGATACACTAGTTAGGGCATAGAATCGAATATTGTTAGGGAGTAGTAGTTAGTCACATAGTTGTCAGATTTATCTATCATATAATCAAGAATATAATAAAACTAAAGGGAGACTTGGCATACAGCCCGATCCGGTTGGGGAGAGTTATAGCCCGACCGGGCTGGAGCTCTCTTTACCTTGTCTCTCTTGGTTTTGCAATAATAATAGTTTTAGACAGCTGGGGACTTATTTTGATACACTAGTTAGGGCATAGAATTAAATATTGTTAGGGAGTAGTAGTTAGTCACATAGTTGTCAGATTTATCTCTCATATAATCAAGAATATAATAAAACTAAAGGGAGACTTGGCATACAGCCCGATCCGGTTGGGGAGAGTTCTAGCCCGACCGGGCTGGAGCTCTCTTTACCTTGTCTCTCTTGGTTTTGCTGTAATAATAATAGTTTTAGACAGCTGGGGACTTATTTTGATACAATGAGCTCCTCTCTCCTCTATCTTTCCATCTTTTCATTTATGTGCATCCATGTCCCAGAAATGCTTGTTACTAACCTATCTCTGGGGAGTCATTCCCCGGAGTCCTTATGTTCTTTTTCCCCAGCATGTTCCCTTGGATCAGAGAGGCTCCAAAATCAGGGTAGCAGCTGTCGCCTTGGTCCCGCTCCATGTTCTGTGATGCCATGTTCAACTGCTACACTGCAGTGCCCAGCTACGTCCTGCTACGTCCTGCTGTGCCTTGTAATGCCGCACAGCGTCCTGCTATGCCATGATCGACTACAAAATTCTAACCACAACCGGCCCGTCAGACACCGCCTACCAAGAGCCTGGGACTGACCGAGGTTTCAGCCTAAAAGGAAGTTTTTCCTCGCCACTGTCGCACTGTTGCTTGCTCTGGAGGAAACTACTAGAACTGTTGGGTCCTTGTAAATTATGGAGTGTGGTCTATCTGTATAGTGTCTTGAGATAACTCTTGTTATGAATTGATACTATAAATAAAATTGAATTGAATTGCATTGATACAGGGCGGTATATGTAAAGCACGTAGCAATGTATCATAGACCGTTAATATTAATATATATATATATATATATATATATATATATATATATATATATATATATATATATATATATATATATATATATACATCTATACGGTTATATACATCTAGACGCGATGTATACCGTCAATTCAAGGCAGAGAAATGCAAGACTGTTGTGCAAATCAACGTTAGCGTTAGCAATTAGCGCTAGCATTGCAAGCTAGCGATTTAAAAAACAATTGTGTTAGGAACACGGTTGCAAGTATACATGTACAGGACTGTATAGACCAAAAAACAACACTGTCGTAACTTTTAAATCAATTATTTAAACCGAAAGTACTTACATTTATGTGTCTCTCTGGTCAATGCGGCAGCCTTTGTTAATGTGTGTTTGCAAGTGAGGTCGCGTCCACACTCGGTTCCTAGAGGTATACACCCCTTGGTCTATCCCCTACCCCTCGGTCGTAATAAGAAATGGGACAGCACTAGGTCCCACGTGAACGCGCAAAAACTAGGGGAAAAGCAAAATCTTCAGCCCAACAAAGGTTACATACCCCATCAGGAGACTTTAAGGAACAGCGTGAAATACTCTATACAACCATTCTATCAACCCTTTAATACCAGGTCCCCCACCACAAAGCCATCATACTGGGCCAATTCACGTTTTCTCTTCCACACCCTCTGATGTGCTGCCAATATATTGGCCTCCCCTTAGGGTAGAAATCTGACAGTTTGGAATTTAACGTACCTCCTCATTTCCAGCCAGTTCATTTACTTGCTCGTCAGTTATCTGTAACATTGATGGAGATGAATGAACAAAAGTAACCTACAGATTATAGAATATACCATTATTGACGAAGCTGTTCTATACTGCAGGAAAATGCCTTTTTACCTGCCACTTATCTGGAATTTCACAACGGTAATGGGCTTTCCTTCGATACATGAGGTAATATGGTGAGTGTTTTGTGGTTATTTGTTTTTTGGTGCGTAGACCAAATACGGTGGGCCTTATATAGTTGTCCCAGTCACTTGGGTGGCCCTGCACCATTTTTTTTCAAAGCCCTGATATTGAAGAAGTAATAAACGTTCTTCACCATAGTTCCACAGTTATATTATATATAGAAATTGTTGGGATTTAAAATTGTATATGTGCTTACCCATTGTGTGTTATTTGCATTATACATTCAAGCTGAAAGGTAAAAGCATTATTTCAACATAAATGAAGACATGTTGGTCATGCATTAAGTTTGTTGTTATAAGTATATAGTTTTTTGTTTGCTACACTGAGTTGTTTTGCAATACTTCTGTTTTATAATATAAGATGTTCTGCTACATTTTGTTATAATCCAGCTCTCCTAAATGTGTCAGAAGTAGAATTGATTGTTAGGGATGCTCCCTGAGTCTGGTTTCAACCTTTTACCCCCACAGATTTTTTCCTAAACTGAGAGTCATAAACCTTCAGTCACATTCCAACTGAAAAGATAACGAATAAGCACACACACACATCACTGTGGTCTAAAGACCCCACCCTTTGTGAGATAATACTGGGGGTCCGAGAGCCAAAGAGTCAGACAAAGGAAGGGGAGAGCTGCAAGCTTTATCCAGGTAACTTTGTCTCAGGATATCCTATGTAATAAATGGATTCCCATCAACATCTGAGATTTTGACTAGGCTACTAATTGAATGAACCCTGAGAATGGATCCTTGAGTAAGTGAAGAACTGGGATGAGATGCGTCCCCACATTCAGCCCGGGCACTAAGGAAAGGTAAAGCAGAACCTGTTAATATCAAATCTGCACCATTGGATATGTACAAAATCTGAATGTGGAACGTGCCTGTATCCTAGTGGCTAAAATTAAAAAAATGTAAAAGATGTTGATGTGTGAAAAAGTTTTAAATTTGATTGTGTAACATATAGTTTAAGTTTGAAAACGTAGTACTTGCAAAAAATAGGTACGAAGACGTAGTGCTTACAAGAGGATATCATTTGCGCAGGATATGTTTCTATGACGTAAGCATGAAGGGCACTGCTCAATTGGAAAATTAGGAGTGGGAAGAGTTGTAGTTAATAAACCAGACGAAAGGTAATGTATTTCAAAGAGGGAATACATGAAGGTGTAGCCTCCAAAAAAGAGACGTGAAGAGTAATTTCTAAATTGGGACATAGAAATGAAGGTAGTCTGTGCATGAATGAGATGAAAGGTACTGCATTTCAAACAGGGGATACAGGAAGGCGTAGCGTCTGGAGGGTAAAGAGTAGTTTCTAAATTGGGCCGTAGAAATTAAGGTAGTCTGGTGAATCAGACGAAAGGTAGTGTGTTTCAAACAGGGGATACATGAAGGCGTAGTGTTTGGGTAACACGAAGAGTAATTTCTAAATTGGATAATAGAAATGAAGGTAGTCTGAAAAATGAAAAAAATGAAAAAAAAAAAAAAGGAATAGTATGGTGGAGGAGGAGGGTCGGTTGAAATCAAGACCGTATAAACCGTGGTAACGTTGAAACACGCGGCTGTGAGCACTCCAAAAGACCAGGATGTGCGCATAAAACAAGCACAGGACAATTAAGATACTGTAGTACAAAAAGACACAACAAATATTGAGAAGCCGTTGTTCTGTCCACTGTGGGACGGAATGCATAAATTACAGGATAATATGACTAAATCATAGGACGACGCCAAAACCGTGGGTCTCATGTTACGTTTCAAATTGAGAAATAAAAATAATGAAGGTAGAAGGTACCATGCTGTTCTCCCCAGTCTTTTAATGCTCATGCAGGGAGCAGCACACCCCATAAGGGACATTCGGACACAAGATAAGGAAGACAGGGTTGATAAAACACAGGGACAGAAAAATGATCAGTCATTTCCAGAAAATCTAGACATAAGGCAGCCACCGTATTCTGGAATTAATACATGGAATTTAACCAGCAGTAAACATACATAAAGGGGCAGTGACTGTGGGCAAAGATATCACCGTGTTATTAGATGGTTCAGAGGGAGATGAGAAATGAGCGCGCCCCAGAGCCCGCCGCCCCTCTCCACTCACAGTCAACTCCGCTGCCGCTAAGCGAGAGCGAGCAGCAACCATGGGACAGTAGAATATCACGATTCTGCATTGAGACAACAAATGCAGCCAGGCTCAGAGGCTAGCTCATTCAAAAAAAAAAGGGAAAGTAAGAAATAAGAAATAGAAAGTTTAGTGTATTTGATGGAGGGACATATAAATGACTCAATTTTCAGATTGGGTACAGTTGATATGTGTTTATATGTATGTCTTTATGTCTTGTCTTGTGTTCTTTGTTGTATGTCGGCAATGTAGAGATGGATAAAAATTATAGTAATAAGTCCTGTCAGACCCTATTTAAACATTCTTGAAGTGGAGGAAGGGGGGACATGGGCTGCTGCAAGAGCAGGCTCCCCCTTTTGACCCCTTCCACAGCGGGGGCTGTAAAAAACACAGATAAGAAACCTCATTTAAAAAAATATTAATTAACCAAAATGCCTCTGCAGGGCAAAAGGTAACACAAGGGTTAAATTAAAAGAAAACAGATCTGATAACACTAAGAATTATGTTATTGTGAGAAAGAGGAAGATGTGGGTGAACCAAAGAATTGAACTTCAGTAAATGTATAGATCTAAAAAAAATCCAGTTGAAGAGTTAATTGATTAAATTACTTAGTAATAGAAAATGGCTTTAAACATTTCCAGATTAAATAAAAGAAAAATATGAGGCTTCCTATAATGTTACCTTTTAATACCTTAAGTACATGCAGTACTTTTGTGATACTTTTCTTAATGGGGCAATGTTTTAGGGGAATTTTGTTGGTAACAGAAATAGAAAGATATTTACAGTTTGGAATTGGCACTTTAAACTTAGAACAGTGAAATGATGATATTTCTTTCTATTACTATTGCTGACCCTACTACAGTAACATTTTGGAATTAATGTCATAGATTAAGACTTCTTTAAAGTAAAGTGAAAAGAAAAAAGGAGAGAAATCCTTCTTTCTTTCCAGAGGTGTAGAGGACAGCTGAAGTGTGGGTTCTTTCAAGAAAACACACACAAGCATAGAGATAGATAAGGTAAAAAAGAGTTATGCATAAAGTAAAGAGGGGTTGCAGTAGACCTGCAGCTCAGTGAAGAGTTTGATCATAAATCACACAGTATAATGAGATGAGTTCTCATATCAGGTAACAAACTGGATAGACTGAACCACTAGGTGCTAAAGTGGGTTAACACATTAGACATTAATTAGTACACATTTTTGTTGCAACCTAAAAGTTAAAAATTAAAGAAACATTCTTTTTGTTGTAATTTTATCTAAGTTTGTTGGTTGAGATAAGATTAAAACCAATCCAAGTTGATATAAGATTTGATTCTATGTATATTTGAGGTGGTGCTCAAATGAGCTTTTCAGTGAGGCTTAATTGTGGATTTTGTTTGTATTTTGAGTTTTTATATGACAAACTGTTTAAACTATTAAGTTGATGTTAAAACATTTTATTTGGGTGATTCTTTTCTTTTTCTTTTTGAACTTTTTGTTTTGTTGCTTTTAAGATCAAGATGAAGCTTGTAGCGCAAGACTGTGTTAATAATTTTAAGTCTAAAACTACTACATAATTATGCATAGGTATGCTGTGGGAGTTATATCTCAAAAAGAAGGATACAGTAGCAATAATACAGTGTCCATAGCGTGAAGGATATTAAAACTACTTTACAATTTTGTTTTAATTTGTGCAGAAACATGACCCGTAGAGTAAACTGAGGCTTAGAACAGATAAATTCCAAAACCAGTGTTTCTCTGTAGAATATTTGTATGGATTATATAGAGTTAAACCAGTAAGAGGGAAAGAAATGTTATTTTATAATAATGAGTGACATACACTAAATGAGTATTGATAAAAGAAAAGATCATGCTTTTTGGAGTTCTGTTTTGTGCCACACAGTGCCTCGTTGTTCCAGAATCAGGTCCATCTCGCTCCTCCAGCTGCAGGGGCAGTAACAAACTGTACCACAAGACTGACAACAACCATCACAGCACCTCAGACCACAGCACAGCTAAAGACCATAAAGTTTTATGGTCTGGCTGCGATTCTTGGCCCAAAGTGAAATGGAAATGGACCAGGGCTAAACGTTTGATAGTGATCGCAACATCTGTAAGTGTGCTGTGCTGGACTGCAGAGCAGCAGAGGGGTCCACATGCTCTGGCTGGGGCCTTGCATAAGCTGAGGTGAGAGGGCTCTGGAGGGGTCAACCATGTGACCCACTACACCATAAAGAGACGCTGAGGTACGGACCAACGATCAGTAGATGGACTGATAAGGAGAAGGGGGGGGAGCGAGAGACCGTCCTCTGGTACGGTTCTGGTACTTCAGCAGCACACATGAAGGGCAAATTGTACTCACAGACTAACATTCAGAAAATACACATACAATACTGGGAACAACTAATATTTTAGAATTACTTATTCTTACTCTACAAATTAGGTTAAGTTCATGTGAACAAACATGTATGAAGGACATGGAATGGAAAATTACATTTTTAAGGGTCTTATAAAATTTTGTAACATTTGCATTAAATTTCCTGTTATAGTTTCAAGCAAGATCGGTTGTAACTATGTTAATTCAGATGGAGTAAACATGGTCCTTACATTGTCAATAAAATGTTAAGAGATGATTTGGTAGGGATAGATCAGGTATTGAAAAGTACTGTGATTTAATATGTTGACAACCTCATGATCTGTTCACAGGATGAGTAAACATTGAGGTGATGATCTCACAGAGTGAGATAAGAAAGGGGGAGAATAAAACTCCATGCTTTATTCCGGAGTGCTCCATGACTAATGCTGGAATGTTTGTCATTTCATTGTGTTCACTGAATAGGATCTACATAAAAATGATCCCACGGGTGTGGGATCAAAAGACGGAAAATAAATTAAGAACAACATGATTCACAACCTTGAATGGTGCCATTGAGCCTTTCCACCAAGCCATTGGTTTATGGGTGGTAGGGGGCACAGAGGCTTCTGGCAAAACAAAGCTTGGCACACATGTCCAGGTTAATCTGGTGGATATAAAAATGAATGTGATATGTTTTTCTCATGTGATGAATAACAATACAAAATTATCAAACGTCTCAGAATGTGACTTACTTTGTTAACATATTCTTTGCCCTGATCTGTAAGAATGTGTTTTGTTGCACCATATTTATAAAAGAAGTCCATAACGCATTCTGAAACTTCTTCAGCTGTCTTGCTTTTCAGTGGATATACTTCCATCCATTTTGTGAAGTAGTCCACCATGACACACATTTAAATGTTTCCATTGTTGGAGCATTTTATTGGCTAACTAGGTCCATTCCAACAAGCTGAAAAGGTTCACAAACCTTAAATACAAACAAAAACAGTAACATAAATAAGACTTCCATGTACCACCAAATGTTAAATGTAATGAGGTCAGATTCACCTCTATAGGTTTGTACTGTGTCTTGTCCTTTATAGAGTCCCTCTTTCTCTGACATTCATCACACTGTTCACATCACATTTGATGTTATAAGGACTGAATGTGGGAGAAAACCGGAGCACCCGGGGTAAACCCAAACATTCGCCACAGTAGACAAGACACAAACTCAAAAAGGCTCAGGCCAGATCACCAAACCCTCGCCTTCTAGCTGTGAGCTCACGCTGTTGACCACTGAGCTGGCCCTGAGAGCTCAGGTCCTGTCCCCCATCTAGGTGGCCTCCTGCTCCATTGGTCTCTATAAGGACAGGGGCCGGTGGAGGAAACGGTAACCTGAATGTGAGGCAGGACTGGAGCCCTTTACTGCTAATGTTGTTTTTTTGTATTTCCTGAATGTGGGAGAAACACTCGGAGCGCCCGGAGAAAACCCTGATGTAGCAGACAGACCACGTTTCACTTAAATACAACCAAACCTGGTTCTACATCTGAAGATGTTAGAGATGGGTTTGCCCACAGATGAGAAGAACCTGGAGATGGTGCTAAACCTTTTTGGTGGCGTCATCAGGTGATGTTTGACTAAAGAGGCAGGTGAATGAGATGGGGGTTGCAATTTAAAGGCTTTGGGACGTACCCCTGATGTTTTTATTAAATCAGAGTTAAACCAGCGACCTCTTAATACATCTCATGCCTTTGGTTTAGCATCTTGATTTTGTATTGATTGTTGTATTGCAATCTACAATTGCAGAGCATTATATTAGAGAAAATGCTGCATTTTGTGAACTTTGATGCTCAAAATGTATCCAGTGATTGTTTATAATTGCAATTTCTAGGCCATTGGAAGTTTATAAAATAATAGTTACAATGAATAAATGAACAGATAATTCATTACAAGGTAAAATATGTCATAGTACTTTTGAAGTTAAATCTACAATAAATAGGGTAACAGAAATAAGGCAAACAACAGGATTAATTCATGTAAAAGACTGAGTTAATAATGACAAAGTGTATATATATTTGTACATGCTAAAAGTAAGCATAGTTTTGATTATGCTTTCCTTGCAACTTTAATAAACCGGTGGACAAGGGATCAACTGTCTGCAGAGTCTTGATGTTTGTAACACGTATATTGGGCTGGCAAGGCATATCCAGCACATATTCAAAGGTTGGCACAATAGCTCTCTATATGCAAACAGAATATTGTCTTTTTGGGAATAAGGGCAAAAAACAGGAATATAATGTGCATGTTGCGTATTCAATGTTAATCTGAATCTCTTAAATTATTCTCCACGGCAGCATCACACACATGAGGTTGTGTCATATCAGCACTGGCCCTGTCCATCAGCTAACCAGTCCTATTTCCCTAAAGACCCTAGACTAGGGTGACCAGAAGTCCCCGGTTTCCGGGGACAGTCTCTGGTTTTGGTGACCTGTCCCCGGCGGGATCTGTTCCCGGAAATGTCTCCGGTTTTCACTGGGACTGACAAACCCAATGTTGGAATAAAAGAAAGAAGACATTGCCCAAACGTAGCCGATAGTTGCTCCCCCTCCGCCCACGGCCTCAAGACAGCCAGAGCCAGCGCTGCTCAGAGATGTTTTAGAAAATCGTATTTTGCGATGCTAAAATACTGATTATTTATGCTCAGCCCCTAATGAGAACAGCTCTAGGTCTAGTGTCCCGTTTTAAGTTTTACAAAAATAAAAGCATGATGTGTTTTGGAGGTATATACGCTTCTGAGCTGAAAATGTCTCTTGATTTTGTCTGAAAAATCTGGTCACCTTACCCTAGACTGATATCAGATCATCATATCGCCACAGTTACTTAGCAAGCCACACTTAGTTACCACAGTTATCTTGTGATGCTCTAGAAACGTAATATGGTTGGTTGGTTGACCACTTTGGTCAAGAAATGAATACAATAAGATTTGGTACAGTGATTCCTGTTTCCTAGAGGGAGGATTGTAATCACTTTGGTGATTCCTTAACTTTACTTCTAAGGCTAAGTCTAAGGTCTGCTCAGTGTCTCTCTCTGGATTGTTTTCATTTAAATGTATTTTATAGTATTTATTTCTTTTAAGTTTTAGTTTTAAGCCCTATAAGTAAGTTACATGGACATTTATTTTGAACTTTTAAGAAGATGGTGGACTTCTATGAGTTTAGAAATGACACTATAACTCTGCTCTGAGCCTATTTTGCTAACCTGAGCCTGATCCAACGGATCCTACTAGCTCGGGCTAAACAGAGCTAGGCAAACGGGCCTGAGCCTGCTACATCCTCCTGGAGCTTGGGCCAACCAGCCTGAGCCTGCTACGTCTGCGCGGAGCTTGTGCCAACCAGCCTGAGCCTGCTACATCCTCCTGGAGCTTGGGCCAACCAGCCTGAGCCTGCTACATCCTCCTGGAGCTTAGGCTAACCAGCCTGAGCCTGCTAAATCCTTGTGGAGCTTGTGCCAACCAGCCTGAGCCTGCTACATCCTCGTGGAGCTTAGGCTAACCAGCCTGAGCCTGCTAAATCCTCTTGGAGCATGGGCTAATCAGCGCGAGCCTGCTGCATCCTCTTGGAGCTTGGGCTAACCAGCCTGAGCCTGATACATCTTCTTGGAAATTGGGCTAACCAGCCTGAGCCTGCTACATCTTCATGGAGCCTGGGCTAACCAGCCTGAGCCTGCTACATCCTCTTGGA
>NC_048429.1:17650284-17675085 GCF_013103735.1 Etheostoma cragini
CACGGACTGGTCCATTTTCAGACAACTAAGAAACAAATGTACCTCTCTTATTAAAAAGGCTAAATCAAAATATTATTTGTCAGTTACTAGTGAAAATCTCAATAAACCCCAGAAATTTTGGAAAATCATCAAGTCTCTTACTGTTAATAAAAATAATGAAGCCCTCCCAAAATTTGTTTTGAAAAACTCTCTACCGGTCTACGACAGAGCTGATGTCTTAAACTGCTTTAATGAGCATTTTGTATCAGTTGGTTCTGTGTCTGAGTCGACAGGAGTAGTCGCTGTCCCCCCATGCACAGACTCCCCAGTGTTTTCTGGAGAGCCTTTTAATTTTGTCTCTTTTACGGTGCAGCAGGTACATGGAGTTCTTAAAGCGTTAGACCACAGAAAACCACATGGACCAGATGTAATAGAGCCTTATTATTTGAAAAAGGCGGCTGATTTTGTTGCTGAGCCCCTAACAATTCTTTTTAATTTGTCAATTCAAAACAACAAAAAACCATCAGTTTGGAAGTCAGCTTTTGTTATTCCCTTGTTTAAAGGAGGTGATCCAGCCGTTTTAACTAACTATCTGCCTATATCTAATTTATGTGTTTTGTCAAAAATTTTGGAATCCCTGGTTTCAGACCAAATAAAAGAGTTTTTGTACTCGAATGAACTTCTTTCTAAACTGCAATCAGGCTTCAGGAAAAAGCACAGCACCATTACTGCTGTTACAAAAGTAATAAATGACATACTTGTCGCCCTTGATAAAAAGCAATTCTGTGCGTCACTTTTTCTGGATTTTTCGAAAGCATTTGACACAGTGGACCATGCTGTTTTAAAGTATAGGCTTCTTTGTTTGGGACTGTCCGATTGTGCAGTTTCCTGGTTCATTAATTATTTGAGTGACAGGACTCAGTGTATAAAATGTGACGGTCTATGTTCTGCATTAGTGAAGGTCCACAAGGGGGTGCCACAAGGTTCATTGTGGGGTCCTCTCTTGTTTATTATGTATGTAAATGACCTGGGCCTAAATGTCTCGGATGCTAATATGCATTTCTATGCTGATGACACGGTTATTTATTGTTTTGGATCGTCCCCAGCTAAAGCGGTTGAGTCTCTGCAGAAAGCTTTTTATTTGGTCCAACACATGCTTATGCAGCTTAAACTGGTTCTCAATGCGGATAAGACTAAATTGATGTTGTTTGGTAACACTAGGAAGGTTTCTCAAGCAGCTCTTTCTGTGTTTACTTTGACTGTAAATGTCATAGAGGTGGTTCATTCTTATAAGTACCTTGGCATTTGGCTAGATGATGCCCTCTCTTTTAAGCCTCATATAGACAACCTTGTGAAAAAACTTAAACTCAAATTGTCCTTTTTCTTTCGAAATAAATTTTGTTTTTCT
This sequence comes from Etheostoma cragini, assembly GCF_013103735.1. NCBI lineage: Eukaryota > Metazoa > Chordata > Actinopteri > Perciformes > Percidae > Etheostoma > Etheostoma cragini. Next base: position 17,651,672 of record NC_048429.1, read on the forward strand.
TTTAAAGCAAAAAAGCAGCTAGTCACTGCAACATTTTTATCTATCTTAGATTATGGTGATATGGTGTATGGGACCGCCTCAGCACAATGTCTGCATAAGATTGACACTGTGTACCATGCGTCTCTGAGATTTATTACTAACTGTAAAAATCTAACTCATCATTGTGACTTGTATTCCAGAGTGGGATGGCCATCGCTGTCAAACAGGAGAGCAGGGCATTGGCATATTTTTATCTATAAGGCCATGCTAGGTCTGTTGCCATCGCACATCAGTAGTTTAATCACATGGAGAAGTGTTGGTTCCTATTCATTGCGATCAGATGATCACTTTCTGTTCTTTGTTCCATTTGCCCGTACAAATCTTGGAAAAAGGGCTTTTGTCTACTCCGCTCCTTCTGCATGGAACTCTTTGCAAAAAGACTTGAAATTATCTGAATTTATTTCCTTAAATGCTTTTAAATCCAGATTGAGAGAACCTGAAATGACCTGTTTACATTGTAAATGTTTTTAACGGTCTGTGTTATATAACTTTTATAAATGTAATTGATTGTGTTTTGCCTCTTGGCCAGGACTCCCTTGAAAAAGAGGTTTTTAATCTCAACTCTTTCCTGGTTAAATAAAGGTTAAATAAAAAAAAAAATTACAATCAGGTATATAACCTTATAGTTTATGGCCACATACTATCAGCTTCAGCTCTGTGTGCAGTGTTAATTTTAAAATCTTTGCATTTCAAAGTAAGATGGTGACATTTTTCCATGTTCATTAACATGACATTTTCATTGTGAGCATGTAAGGAAGGGATCGGCAACGTGTGTTAATTTACAAAGACGAAGATGACCAGGGAGCCAGTGGTATTTGTTAAAGCCGGGGCAGGCAGTTAATTTTGGCAGTGTTTCCATAGTAATCTTTCAGTTTATTGCAAGTCAAGTGGACTTATTGCAAGTCAGGTGGACTCCTCCTGGTTCTGTTTTCAGGCTTTAGAAAATGTAGCCTGTAAAAAGAGACTTTGGCCAGTCACAGGCCATTTTAGTGAGGGGAGAGGAAAACCTTCCTTACCCCCGTCTCCTGCGTTGTTTGACCCGTCCACCACCCCAACCAACCTTCCTACGAAGATTTCGGTCTTTCATGCTAGTTGTTACTGGAGTCTCTCTAAGTTAGTGCTACGTCATCTTCCAACCCTGTGTAGCTGCTGTTCTCCCTGGCGCGTTTGGAAGGCTACAGCCACTGCCCAAATGTCCATATATCATGAGTTGGGAGTGAGAACGGGTTGATCTGTGTAAACTTATGGTGCTTTTAAATTTCACTTTGTTAATTTGAAAAATTCAAACTGTTGTTTTTCCCTTCTGCCATCTATTGACTCTTATCGTGACACTGCGGTCACTGCTGACAAAAAAGTTCAATCGAATTGTATCGTAGATTTGGAGAATCGAGACAACACTAATAGTAATAACTCCAAACACCATTTAATAAAACATATACTTTTATTCTTCTTGGTGCAAGTACGCCATTGCACTAGTCACTTCATTTTCATTCCATAACAAAATGGATTCACAATAAACATCAATGTCAACAAAACCACAACAAACAACCAAACAGCCTTCTTCAGAGTTTATGGTATGCATGAAGCCACAAACTAACTCCTCACACAGGAGTAGACTTACTAGCTTATTTTACTTGCGGAAAGCTCACGACATCAGGTCTTAAGGGCTTTTGACACGGGGAGCAACACTTTGCAAGCGTAGTCACTGCGCTCCTCATAGTACGTGTCTATATACATGTTGCTTTCACGGATGGTATCGCCCCGCTACCCAACATTACACGCTAGTGTGCTTGCCACCAGTTTCTCTTCACTTGCCACCGTGATAGGACAAAGCCGCCACGTGGGGTTGGCTGATCCTGAATTTCAAAACCAGCCATAATGTTGACTTGTTTGTAATACAATCTTGTGTTTAACAAAAAAAGAAAAAAAAAAAAAAAACGTTTAGCGAGTTAACGCCCTCATCGATCAATGTTTGACCACACAGATTCTGTGCACGTGTATATCCCTGTCGTACAGCTGAATGAGATTAGTTGTATATCCCTAATCACAAGTTGATTTATAACTAATAGTGGCAATCCTAGTCTTTCCTAACCACGCACTGTTAATGTGGGTAGCTAACGTTAGGGAAAAGTTCAACACAGTTTATCTCTTGCGGCGGGTGTGCGTGTAACGAGCACAAACGCAGTTGCAAGGGATTGCGCGCCCCTGCTCGCTCACATCTCATTTGAAATGAATTAGGAGGCGCAACAATCGCTCCCCGTGTGAAAAGGCCTTCACACTGTAGCCAGTTCTGGAAATAGAAGTCAGATGAACATCTTATAGTTTATATCTGAAGAGAAAGAACACGTTATAAATCTTAATACATTTCTCAAACAATCTGAGATCTTGTTTGCATTTGTAAGACTTTATATGCTGATATGCTTCACAAGAGAATGACGTTTTGTGTCAAGATATTCCCTTCTTTTGTAACACAATCATTTAAATTCAATGATCCACTTACTAGCTTTTCAGAACTTTCAATCGTATCTCTTCATTGAATGGAGCCGTCCACTGACTCTTGGTTGATGACACTGACCACTTTGTCATGTGACCAATGTTTCTGTGTGTGTGACCGGGTGTCACCTTACTACACCTAAGCAAAGTCCACTTGCTGCAGAAATGTTTGAGATGCGGTTGAAAGTTTGGAAAGCTACAAAGTGTACCTTTAAGCTGAGATGACTTTATTACACACACTGTTTCCATGCTCATTCCCTTCATAATAATAACATGTTTCCAAACACTTTCACTGCACTAATGGAAATACATGAAAAGTTCTCACAGAGGACTGAATTACAATCTATGATTAAGTGCCATATAGATAATGTCTTCACATGAACCTAAAAAAGAAATCAAACAAAAAGCAGATGTGAATGCAAAGCCGATGCAGATAGGGTAACACATGGAGCTCCCAATGGTTTTCAACCAGCCGTTCTCTTCTCCTTACCCCAGGAAAGGTTTCTGGACTGTGGCTCAATTTGTCTCTTTGACTCCAGCACACTTAGTCCACCTGCGAACATGTTGCAGAACGGACAAGTTCATCTTCCTCCTCTGCTTTTACTTACGCCGTTGGTCCAGGCAACAAGGTCAAGTTGGTTTTATCCAGCAGCCTGGTGGCTGGTGTTTAGACTCCAGAGAGATAGGGTTGTGCCCTCCTCCCCTGATCTGCGCCCAGGATGGTACAGTGTCTGGGGAACCATGGTGGTCTATGCTCCCCCTGTCAGCCTCCTCTCCAGCCGGTCCAGCTTGGCCAGATTCTCCTTCAGAAGCTTGGAGCTGGGGCTCAGAAGCAAGGCTCGCTGGTAGTACATCCTGGCTGCTGCATAGTCTCCCTACACACACACACACACACACACACACACACACACACACACACACACACACACACATACACAAACACAAACACACACACACACACACAAACACACACACACAAATTACAAACAATATATGTGTGCAACACTGATGTTTACGTGCATAACATTCCAGTTTTTTGCTCTTTAAATTTTCCCAGCGGTGGAGGACTTGTTGGACAGTACAAACACAGCGTCTCTTTTTTATTCCTTCAACCAGCTTCTTGAAAATGTTGCCGTAGCAATGTGTGCACATATCCAGAAACCTGTTGATATCCAAGTCTTTGAAAATCTTTACAATTGGCTGAGTTTGTCCTTCTTATCAGGTCTGCTTCGTTGGAAACTGTCGACTGGTTTGTGTAGAGCAACCATGGTAACGCATGCAAATATATTCTTTGGGTAAAATATGACCTATAAAGCTCTTGAAGAGGCGCATGAACACCTGGTAAAACATGTCCCATCTGACTTGTGGCTAATAACAATATGGACGACAGTCAGTGAAATTATTTGATCTACTACTGAAACTGTTACATAGATTAGCAGTGGCTCTACCCCAAGCCCCCCACAGATGACTGAGTTTATCACCCTATCCCTAGGGGGAGAAGCCAGCCCCCCCTCCTGAAGAAACCCATTTTGGCCTCTTGTACCCTGGATCTCCTGGAGTCCCTATGGTAAGTGTTATTTATTCCCTTATGGTGTATTTGCCAGTGTTATTTTTATGTGTGTCATGGTAATGTCAGAGGAACAGAGTAAATTGTTGAATCACTTGTAAAATTAGTAAAAATGGGACTGCCTATTGGGACTTTATCATGAAATGTCAATGAAATATCAAACAAAGTTAAACGTGATAATAAATTAATACTTTCACATTTCAATTGTTGGGCATGTGGTTTTGCTATAAAACAAAAATCCCATTTAATGAAGATAAACTACCCAATTAAACCGCTTAAAGTAATTTCTGACAAAGAAGGACTTATTAGAGAAATTGTAGCAGCTCAGCCCAGTGCTGACCGGTCCAAGCAGGCTTTACCAGCTGATGGCACGCTTGGCCGTGGCGTTTAACATTTGGAGCAGTATTAATGAGGATGTGCATGAACACACACATTTTACTCTAAGGTTCACAATTCATATTCTAGGATTAAATATTTATTATTGTCTACCCAGATGGTGGGAAATGCAATCCATTCTAAAATCCATAATATAGTTATATATCAACCTATTCCCCAATCTCTGAAGTAAATAAAACCAAAAAATTGACACTAAATAATTCACTCCTGTGAGAAATGTCACTTTTGATATGGAATCAGTATGTATATACATATAGTATAAAAAATATGTAAAGCCACAATGATAGGGGATGGATAACTAGTGAAAGAGGCATTCTTTGTATAAAGCGCATTTGGAATATGCGTCTCAATCAACATTTTTACTGTAGTTTGCAACAGTTTATGGCCTTTTTACGGCTTAAAGTCAGCTCTGTGTGTTGCTATGGTTACTGTACACAATCCAACCAACCAACAGTTCCAGTGAGTCCGGCTACGGTAAAGATGCATGCTCAAAAAAAAGGAAACACAGCTACTTTTAAACATTGTCAAAGACTTGGATATTAACAGGTTTTTGCATATGCGCACACATTGCTACGGTGATCTTTTGAGGAAGCTGGTTGAAGAAATGGAAGAGAGACGCTCCAACAAATCCTCCACTGCTGGAAAACATGTAAACGGGAATATTAGGGGTGTTTACTGTGTGTTTGTGTGTGTGTGTGTGAGTATATACATACATACATACACACACATACACACACACACACAGATACAGAGGTAAGAACTGCTAGAAGTTGTAAGACACCAGGGGCCTCATGTATAAATGTTGCTTCACTCGTCACATTGTGATGAATAAAAAAATTAACTTGACGTGAGAATGTGAAAAAGTCTTTTCTGACTCTGTAACGTGGCAAAATCTAACTGAAAAGTGCCAAAAATTACCAAACATTACAAAATAACGTTTCCACTTTAATTACTGGCATATGTCTGTGACGTTGTCTATGAAAAAACATAATTATAGCCACTTATATTCCATAAAAGTTTGATCCTTTATGTAGATAATGTTTCACATTTTTCACACTATGCTACGCATAGTCTAGGCGTAGTCAGGGCAGGGAGGGGTTGCAGTGTGGGCTCAGGATCTCATCGCTGCTTTTTGCAGATGATGTGGTCCTGAGCGCCTCATCGGTCTGTGACCTTCGGCACTCACTGGATCGGTTCGCAGCTGAGTGTGAAGCGGCTGGGATGAGGATCAGCAGGTTCTCAGCAGGAAACCGATGGAGTGCTTTCTTCGGGTAGGGAGTGAGTCCTTACCCCAAGTGAAGGAGTTTAAGTACCTTGGGGTCTTGTTCGCGAGTGAGGGGAACATGGAGCGTGAGATTGGTCGGAGAATCCGAGCAGCTGGTGCGGTATTACATTCTGTTTATCGCACCGTTGTGACGAAAAGGGAGCTGAGCCAGAAGGCAAAGCTCTCGATCTTCCTGGGCAATTTTCGTTCCTACCCTCACCTATGGTCATGAAGGCTGGGACTCATGATCGAAAGAATGAGATCCAAGGTACAAGCGGCCAAAATGGGTTTCCTCAGGAGGGTGGCTGGCGTCTCCCTTAGAGATAGGGTGAGAAGCACAGTCATCCAAGAGGATCTCGGAGTACAGCCGCTGCTCCTTCGCGTCGAAAGGAGCCAGTTGAGATGGTTCAAGCATCTGGTAAGGATGCCTCCTGGGCGCATCCCTAGGGAGGTGTTCCAGGCACGTCCAGCTGGGAGGAGGCCTCAGGGAAGACCCAGGACAAGGTGGAGAGATTATATCTCCAACCTGGCCTGGGAACGCCTCAGGATCCCCCAGTCGGAGCTGGTTGATGTGGCTCGGGAAAGGGAAGTTGGGGGACCTCTAATGGACCGCAACCCGATAACGGATAAGCGGTCGAAAATGGATGGATTTTTCACACTAAAAACAGGCTACTTAACCTCTGTGACGACGTGCAACAGAGAACTCTGATTGGACAGATAGTCTAGCTAGCTGTCTGGATTTACCCTGCAGAGATCTGAGGACCAGGTAACCATAGTCCTCAGAAACACAAAGAAAAAGGAAGGAGACGGACATCCTGCTGAAATGAGGGACATTCGGCGGAATTCCCGGCGGAAACGGAGCAATCCTGGAAGTAGCACAGCTACTTTTGAAATAATATCCTAAATAAGTATTTATATATTTTATTCTGTAACCTCTGACGTAGCACACGTACTGACGTGTCCTTGTGTTGTATGATTTGTTGTTTCTTCTTTGTAATAAAATGTAAATATAAAAGAAAAGAACCTTAATGTGCTGGATCCCTCCCATGTTCATCCAGGCCTGAGACTGGTCAGGTTTTAGTTCGACAGCCAGCTTGTAGCTCTGGGGGGGGACAAAAATAGACTGGTCAGCGTCATATATGATGAGAGAACAGCAACAGCTTGTCTGAGGACAGATCTAGGCCCAGTTCACCACTGAAATTTAAAATGCTTAGTTTTAGTTTGGATTAATTTGTTAGTTTTAGTCTTTTAAAAACGCAACACACATCAAACAATTTTAGAAATATGTATTCACAATGTGTTGAAGGCCAGTACATATAATGTACATATGATCGTTAATATGTAAACAGCCTACACAAGACCCTGCCATAAGTGTAAAATGTGTGAGTGACGTATGCCAGGAAACAACTTACAACATATAATGCATCCTTTATTCCTTTATATAGCAGCATGTATTCAACCCATTTGTGAGCCACACATGACATGTGTTTTGAACTTTGGTTCGAGTACAATTGTGGACCTTTTGAAGTCTATCGACTCACACAGTTGTGTAGACATCCCACTATTAATCCCCATATTACCCAGGCTTGTAATGTCCCTGTGTATTTACTAACCAGCAGCTATCTCACTGCGTGAGTAGGGCTGAACAATGAATCGTTTGGAAATCAATATCGAGAAGTTAAAGAATGCGATTAGCTCATTGTGAAGACCGCGACATTTGGTTTAACATTTTGTATTGCTCTATTTATTAATATATTTTCTGTTCAAATCCTTTGACCCCAGTGCAGCACAACTATTCTAATAGCTCAGTTTTTCCTGAAAAAAACAGTGTTCATAGATTGACAGTGGACAACAAGGTGGATGTTTTACACGCTTTTTTAGAAAATAAAACCAGATGGACCAGAGGTCCTGCACACACAGCTCTGGATTGTGGAACTCTACCTATGGACACACACTGAATCCAACTGAATACCTTCCCCGGAATCTCGGATTCTGCTGGATTTCCCTAAACCCTCCCTAAAGTCCTCGATCCCTCCCTGAACTCTGCCCCTAGCACAATAAAGCTTTAGTGCATAACTTTTTTTGTATTATGAACGTCAATTACGGCAAGCCATTGCCAAACAAGTTGATCCAAAGCTTATTAAGACTATCCGCTCCAGGAAACTCTCTCTGTTTCTCAGTATTTCCATGTTCAGAAGATTGTGGCTTACGGTGACTTTGGCACGCAGAAACAAGAGTGAAGATAATGACGTCTTCTGAAGAGTCCATCATGTTTTTTCAATCCTCAGTGTCCTCCTTGGCTACTAGAAACTATGTGGAGGAGGGGTGGGGTTGAACACAGAAGGCATCTATCATGTGGATGAAACAGATGTGTTGTGAATAATTAGAATTCCTCATGGGGAGACAGAAACTACACACTATAGCTTTAAGTATTCTGTTTAATAAATGTTGTTTATTCACGTTCACTTCCCAGACTAACCTGAAATTTTTTTAAGCTTCTCTCCATTGACCTTCGTCACTTGTTGAACTGACTTAAAAATATTTACTATACATAGTCTGGCACCTCAGGATTGAAAGGAGCTGTTGCGCCCTCTGATTACTCTAGGGATCCTCAGGTCTCCAGAACAGCAGTTTTCTGTCTGTTTCTAGATCAGGGCTGCAAACACAGGATGTGCTCAGGCAAAGTATTAACTGGAGCTCATTTAAATTTGACAATGGGTCAGATTCACTTTTTTCCCCCCTCTCCTTGTAAAGCACTTTGTTTCTGCTTTGAAAAAACTTGCTTGCATTGTGCATAGCAACATTTGTGTGCGTCCTATTAAAATTACCGTTTTCATTCCTTCTGAGGGCACTGTATAGCGCATACACATTACACTTTCAGACATTTAGACACTGCAAAGTAAATACAGTTCCAAGGGCCAGATTTTAGACATCGACTTGACTTGTCCATTGCAAAGCACAGATCAACGGCAGCCAATACAAAAACACAATATCTGAATTTTAAAAAAAGCACAGGCAACTAAATGAAAAGCAATTAGTATAACTATTGCATCTGTGTTTGACAAGTTGAACGGTCCACCTTGACAGAGTTCTGTTGAAGGGAGATTTTGCAGTGTTAGAGCAGATGATTTTAGTAAACTAATGAGCATGCAATAATAGAGAAACAATCTGAATTATTGTCAATGCTTGTAACAGTAACTCACAGCCCTGAATCAACCTTTTTTAGTACAGTATTTATTTACATATTAATGACGTTATTGACTTACTTATTATTCTTACTATTAGCTGCAGCTGTGTTTATACTGCTGTAACAGTGAGACCACAATGGAATTTTTTTTAGCTTTTTACAATTTCATATTATTGGGAGCTGAATTGTTAGTGCACTGGAATGATTCTGGCACAGCAGGAAAGCACAGGTGTAATTAATATGATTATTGGTAACTGCATACCATTTAGATATGCCATTCCATAGCAAACCAGTACTGTGCATACAGCTTAATATGTACAATGGATCTCTTGTTTTCATACAAGGTTAAAGCGCCCATATTATGCTCATTTTCCAGAATAAGTTTCCGAGGTTTCATTTTCAAAAAACACCATATTTTGTTGTACTGCACACTGCTGCAGATCCTGTTTACCCCGTGTGTTTGGGTCTCTGTCATCACACTATTATCTGTATCAACTAATGAAGCAGTTTCCCCTTTGCAAACCCTGCTCCCTTTAAAGCTGCAGTGACCTGAGATGGCCTCTTTGGCTCTTACCATCTTGTTTCCACTACATCAGTGTTTGCCACAAAGTGCTCAGTCGCCCCTCTTAGGTTTGTTTGCTTTCTGTCTCTCCATGATGTGAGCCGAGTGCAGATGGGAGTTGTGCATGCTGAGAATGAAACCGTTTACAGTATAACGTGTTATACTGAAATTTGTGAAATCCATAAAATAATAAACTTTTCTCATTACAAACATTAACAGAAGATGGGATTCATTTGAAAACATTTTAGCTATCTATGGTTGTTTGATTGCTAACGTTAGCTCAAAACACCATTCAACTGACAGCCTTTGTTGTGTTTGATGGTAACTTGCATCTAGGTCCATTTTTACTGTATTGACATTACAGAATTCTCTCGTTAGCATCTTGTAGGCTACTTGTCGCAAAGTGACGCATGCACAACTCACATCTTCCCTCGTCACAAAGTAACGTGTTCACGACTCAAATCTGCACTTAACTCACATCGGGGACACTTTCTCTCCTCTTAAGCCTCACCATGGGAAGTCAATCAAAGCTTCCTGTTCAGACAGTTGCCTTCCAGAAATTTCCTTCACAGATTTAGAAAGGTTATTCAGAGTGTACGATTTAGATCTGTTTGAATGGTAACTCTCAAAGTGAAAGTGAAAGTTAGGACAGCAGAGCTAGGCACCATGCGTAAGGTCGCATTAATGATCTGGATCTGCTATATGGTAAGTGGATGATTGTTAAAACTGTGGAAGCAGCCTTTTTTCTTTTCAATCTTCTCAGTCAAGTTATATTGACTTGTCATTTACACACAGTTCAAAATGCACTCTAACGTTTCTATTTACCAGTTGCTTTTTGAAATTCACATGAACAACTCTTCACACTGACATGAATTAGATCCAATGCAGAGCACTTAATAAAAAAAAAGAAATGTCAAAAGCAAAAAGGATTGCCTTTTACTCCAATTTCCTTACCAGCAATGTGGAAGGAATGCAGAGGAATTTTAAGTAATGACAACAATTCTTGCATCTATGTGAAAAAAACTTAATTTAAAAATTACGACAGTCTTGTTTTATGGTCTATACAGTCCTGTGCATATATACTTGCAACCATGTTTTTAACTAAAAATCGCTAGCTTGCTATGCTAACGCTAATCGCAAAACGCTAATGTTAATATTGATTTGCGCATCAGTTCCGCATTTCTCTGCCTTGAATGGACTACATACATCGTAATTTGTTTGTTTGTGTGTTTGTTTTTAGTTCTACACATTTGAGTGCCTTTTTATCTTAGTGTGTGGTTCTAATAGTTGATAATGGTTCTGTTGTATAATTTTATGTAATGTTTTTGCCTGTTATGTTTAATTTATTGGGCAATAAAGAGATTTTTTTACGTTTTTCTAAACATCAATGACATTCAAAACATTGATAACTGAAACAGATATACAACACACCATGTGTTTGTATACACATATGTATTGCAAACAGACCAAAGTACTACACAAATAACATCTGCCTCTGCACCACCAAAGTCAACAATTGTAATTGATGCTGTGTCAAAATTGCTATCAAAACTTGTATGCCAATAACGCCCCTTGAATTAAATTGAGAATGAAAGGGAGAAGAAGTAGAAGAAGAAGAAGAAGAAGAAGAAGAAGAAGAAGAAGAAGAGGAAAAGAGCAGTACCTCGAAGGCTCGGTCCAGCTGGTTCATCTCTCTGAGCTGGTTTCCTTTGGAGAAGTAAAGCTCTGCTCTCACTGTCAGATCACGGGGACTCTGCTGCAGGGCCCGGTCCAGAGCATCCAGCGCCTGTCACCAAAACACACAGTCAAATACAAACAAACACACATAAATTAATATACCCACAAAAAAGCCCTCTCTCTTAGAGTTGAGCGTCTTGCTGTTTGAGCGTACTGCGTTCCTGGTGCGATTGTTGAGTCGCTGCAGTAGTCACAGCAGGCCCTACAAAAAGCTACTTTGAACCATTAAGGCCTCTGAAGGACACAGGGATGGAGGGACGAGAAGAAGAAGCGGATGACCCAGAGAAGAGAAAGTCTCAACTGAGAGCTAGCCAGACAGAAAGGGAAGGAGATGAAGGGTATGATCATTTTTTCCTGTCTCTCTGAGAGAGTGCAGCGTCAGCTTTCTCACTGCCTCTCACTCAAAGTGAGAAGAGAGAGAGAATGAAAGGATTTGATTTGTGCTTTTTATTTGGTGGGTAGCAGACTCCATGTTTCAATTGTGTTCTTGGCTTCAGGTACTCTCCTGGGGGGAGAACATTTCAAACAAGACACAAATGGTGTCTGTTTCCAGGTGAATACAAGTTCAAGTACAATTATTACAAAGAATAACAAAACGGTTTTGGAAATATTATATTGCCATGAGTTAGATGAAACCATATTTCATATCTGAGTGCAACACATTGTAATGAACAGGTTCATATGATATTGTAAGAAAACCTATGCCTTACAATTCGTATGCTGGTCTTACAGGGAGGTGTGCTCAGGTGCATTCAGGGCAAATTGCTACCTTGAGGCTGCAAAAAATGACCAAGAAAAAACTGGTCTGAAGTATTTCATTGTTATTTTAACAGCGCATTAGTGAAATGCGCCTATATTCGTACACATTGCGTGCACACTATGCTTGTTACACACACACACACACACACACACACAGAAGAATAAAAAGAAAACCAGTGTGAAAACGTATTAAACGAGTGCATTCACACACACATAAATACACGGCTCTGTCAGTTTCTTATCCTGAAAATCTCTCCTTCCTGCTTAGCAAATCCCCCTTCAAAATAGCAATATGCCAAGGTCCAAACACACCTGACTTTTAAAGGGAATGAGAGAGGACCTCTGATTGGTTGATTGCATGTTATGCCCAAAACAGAGCTATGAATTAATGAAGACACTAAGTACAACCCTTTTGAACCATGCGTCTGGCGCACGGACCCTTTTTCCTGCCGCTAAAGTAGCAATCATCTCTTCTGAGTCAAACCACGTGAAGTTTATGCATAAGCAACTACAGTTACATTTATGTACAGGGTTGGGTACATGTCTTGCCGTCAATTTTAAAGATGTTGTTCACATTAGAGACCAATGAATGGGAAAGTACAGTACAGGTTGAAAAAAAACCCAATGACCCTTTTACATAAGAAACACATGATCACTTTATAAAATATAATGTATTGTTACATCAATCCAGGTGTGTAGAAAGTACCTCAAACAGTAAAATAAACAGTTACACTGACAGGGCCATTTTTATAATTACAGTGCTACAGTATAACTTTTGGATACTTGTATTTCTAAAGTATATTTCTTCATGTACCTGAATACTTCTTCCACCCACTGGTCACGGTAGTGACATTACACTCGTTGTGATCGGATCTGAGTGAATGCACACACATACACACCAGCTCTGTGTAGCACTGAATCTGCAACATTTGTCACATACTGTACAAGAGCGTTTACTAATAATTATTTAAATAATAGTGGCTAATTTCAAGAACAAGAAAATACATCCTTACGTTGTCTTTGTGAGACATTTCAGTCCTGACTGATCTGCAGTTTGGTTATACAATGCCATCGTTGGTAACAAACGCTTCTTGTTATAGCTTGGACTCACATTTGTACACCTATATACTGTATTAATATCACTTTTAGTTAAACCTAAAATGTTGAATTTTTGGGGTGCAATTTCTTCACGTTTTTTTTCCAGTTGTAGGCAGCTCCTCTCTATCTGCGCTAAAAACATGGGACAAATGGGACAATAATGTCCCCCAAAACCACACTGTCATTGGTATTAGTATGTGTGTTTGCACATCATTGTACTGTAGACGTCTAGTGTAAACACTCTGCATTCTTAAAAACACAGAATTAATATTTACTGTGAGACAGTGAAAGTGTCAGACAGACAAGCACAAGTGCTGATGGTGGTGATAGAACAGAGTGGGAGGAAAAAGGGTTGCTGGTCTGATGTGCAACAGAGGTGATTAGTTTCCACGGTAACTGTTGGAGCAGAAAGCATCTCCTGCTGAGAGTTTATCCTCCCTAACTGTGTGGTATCTTACCTCTGAGCACCAGACACCAAGGCTGTACACACACATGCTCGCACACACACAGACACACACCTCTGTGTAGTTGCCATGCTTGCTGTAGATGGCAGACAGGAGGCGGTAACATTCGATGCAGCTGCCTTCTCTGGATATGATGTCCAGGGTCATCTTCTCTGCCTCTTTGGTACGACCGGCCATGGCTAACACCTGAGCCTGGAACAGAAATAGCATGTGTGAATTTGTACATGTTTGTGTGTGTGTGTGTGTGTGTGTGTGTGTGTGTGTGTGTGTGTGTGTGTGTGTGTGTGTGTGTGTGTGTGTGTGTTTGTGTGTTGTGTGTCTGTGAGAAACATTTTTTTTCCAGGTTTTGGCTAAATGTTCGATGCCAGACAGATGTTACTTTAGTAAATATCCAGAAAGTGGCAGTTTTCCCAAACCACACACTTACCCACACAGATATCCTGGCATTCCATGATTTAATGTGTGTGTGTGTGTGCGCGTGTGTGTGCGCGTGTGTATGCGTGCGTGTGTCTGTTCACCAGAGCCAGCCAGATGTCGGTGCTGTCTGGCTGCAGGGCAGCAGCCTCTTTGTACACCTGCAGAGCCTCCTCGTAGCGGCCCGTGTTGTAGTACAGAGCTCCAAGTGGAGTCAGGATGTCCACCTTCCTTGTCACCTTCAGCGCCCTGCAGGAAAAGGTCAAAGGTCACAAAGGATGGCCTTCAACAACTGCTGTTCACTTTAAAACAAGTGTTTTAGCTGCAACGTACAGTGATAAAACAACAAAATGTCTATGATATGATTAGTAGATTGTATTTCTCATTAACCCTGTTCTTGTTGAACCTTGCTGTAAGCAGTCCGGCGGCCTTCTGACCTGTTGGCTCACAGTGGAAAACGAAGCACATGAGGCCTTCTCAAACTGATATATATCACCATATGTTAATATTTAAAAAATGTAGTCAGATTGTTGCCAAAGAAAAATTAACGTAGCACCAGTGACGTCACCCATCGAGTTTGGCCATCTTGTTCTAATGATTTTTGATGAGAGGTTTGAGTTGGGGAGGATGATGCAGCCAAGGCAGTTTTGCTATGGTTTCAATGCTGTGCTAAGCTAAATACTAAATAGGGAAAGGTGCAGTTTTTCAACCCTTTCAAAGTGAGTCCTCCAGTGGGTAAACACAGACCTCTGGGTACTGTGGACATTCATCAAGTCATCAGCTAACACTAGCGCTAGCTAGCTCTGTCGGTACAATCCTGAACAAGACATTTTTAGTTGAGCAAAATGTTCCAATGAACTTTGATGACGTGAAAACACAGCGAGGCAACGTTTAAGATTAAAACACGGATAACACCGAAAAACAAGTTCAGGTCTTTTGTAATGTCCACAGCCTCTGTCCTGATTGGCAGGTCGGCGTGTAAAAAAAATAGGACCATAATTTACAAAATGAGCAAAATGGTGTGTTGAAGAAGAATTGAAACTAGCAATTGAGTAACATAACATAAATGATAACATAAAGTTATCATGAAAATGTTTTGATATAGATTTCAATAGAAACAGAATTATTTTTGAAGCCAGTGGAGTCGCCCCCTGCTGGAAATCAGATGAAATGCAGCTTTAAGGACCTTTCACATTGGCATCACTCTTCAGACCCCAAACTTTTACAGAGTATTCGTCAGATGTGTACACATAAGGAGCCAAAAGTCAACAGAGGCAGCGCTGTTGTACATTAAACATTAATCAATCCAAATTGGCAACAATTAGTATTAGATTGAAACTCTTAGACCACAGTTTCTCTTCCAGAAGGAATTTTATCTTGTGTTTAAAATGCTACAGAAACAGATCAGTCGTAGGGTCTTTACATTTCCAAAAATCTTTAAAGCAGGCATGTAAAATCCAATACATCTCAATTGATAGTTTCACACTTAAAATGAGAAAACTTTATTTGGTGACCAAGTGACAGCTGCAGAATGTAAATTTGTAACAGCCATGAGCCAGGCTCACAGCAGAACACAAGTACAGACAAGCAACAGTGTCCAAAAGCACTACCCATTATTAGCTAGTGCACTACATTTACCCATCACCATTTTATTTGAGTGTCTGACTTCGGAGAAGTTTTTGGTGCCCTTAAACATTCCAGCAAGGCAACACAACATGGCCTTTGGACACTGTTTTCTGCTAATTAATCCACATTGCAAAGCATTAAGTCTGTGTTTGTGGTCGTTATACCAGTGTCTCAAAATTAATCAAATGCTGATTGAATTGAAGTAGAGCTGGGTACAGAATTCAATACTTTTTAGGGACCGACTGAATTGCCTGTAAGGAATATTATAAAATAATAATGTCTGCACGTTGTAGAAAAATCCAGGAAAAACTCTGCGTTACACCGAAACGTTCACGTAGTTGCTAAAAAAAATAAAATAAAGTGTGCTGTGATGTTGTACTTTCTTTTTGTTATCATAAAATTGATATTAAAAAAGGTATCTTTTAGGAACCGGTGTCAAAGTCAAAGTATTTGTATCGGTACAGATATTGAATATTTTTGAAAAATACCCAGCCCTAGTCATAAGATGCTATATTCTGATTTACTGGTTTCCCATACTGTTGGGGTGTAATTAATTGATGTAATGGATTATTTTTCCTTCTAACTTCTACTTTGACCTTGAATGTTGTGACTTAGCCATCAACCCATTTTTTAAATTTGGTTTGGATTAAATAAAAACTTCCGGGAGGTCAAAGGTCACGGTCAACTACACAGCAATATAAAGTAGTAGCCTTGGAGCTGATAAATATTTGTGCTCCAGGCCTCCGTGAGTAGAAATATCATGCTGCTAAAATATCAATTATTACTCACCTTTTGTACCAAGACTCAGCTTTAGTGTTCTCATTGGATGATCTGAGCAGGCGGCCCAGGTTCACCATGGCAACGTAGTGTGCTGGTTTGAGTCTAACAGCCTGCTGGTAGTGAGCAGCTGCCAGCTCCCCCTCTCCTGGGGAACACAAGAACAGGGAGGAAGGAAAGGAAGTGGGAGGATAGAGGAAAGGAATGAAGGAATTAACAGTATAACGCAGGAATTAAGAAGAAATAAGGAAAGAATGAGAAACATGCAGAAGGGAAAGAGAAGGATAAAGTAAGTACAAGAAAAAATAAAGGATGTGAGCAAAGTGAGACAGATGTATCAAATGTACAGTATGTGACCAGATTTTTACAAATTGAAACCTGCTCCTGTTCATTTATATTCTACAGAGTTTTAAAACATTCAAAGTATACAGTGTTCATGATAACAATAACACAACCAGTCATACTTGTGTGGTAATTGGTAAAAATGTCCCATTATAATAAGTTCTGGTTAAGTGCATAAATATGTATTATGCTGATAAAAAACACAAAACAAACTTTATTCTTAGGCTATTCACACTTGGCGTCTTTTATTTAAGCTGCCGGCATCTGTTGTGTATTATAATCCTGTATAGAGTAAACCGTGTTTTCACTAAATTACCGAGCGGACAAGGAAAAATGGAGTCGGAGCACAGCAACTTATATGACATGAACAGATACTCCCTGTTCAGGGAACTCGCTTTGTTTAAAGTACCGTTAGCACCGCTCCTTATTATGGTTTAGGACACTGCAGCACTAGCTGTTGTTATAGCAACAAAAGAAGCTCTCGGCTGCTTTTTGGAACCAAAACACTGCCAGCTTCTTCTTTTCACTACAGAAGCACCCTGGTCAAGTTTTTTTAGTCAAAAAAGACACCAAGTGTGAACATAGCTTTAATAGTCACATATACACAGTACAATTTAGTGAAATTTTATTTCTGCATTCTTAACCCATCCTAGTATTAGGAGCAGTGGAGAGCTGTGTATACAGCCCCCGGGGAGAAACTTGGGTTCAGTGTCTTGCTCGGGACACTCTGACATGTGGCCATAGGAGGCCTGGGATTGTACCGCCAACCTTGTGGTTATGGGGTTATAAATTCTACATTCATTTTAAACAAAATCAAAGCAGATGTTTCACTCCATCATAGCAGAGGTGGATGATTGACCCTGATGCAGCACTCTGTATTACCTAGAGGACCACACAGCTGTGTTTTAGTTCAAGAAATAGAATAAGTGTTGACTTCACATCACTGGTGTTTAGATTGATTTGCTCCATCTCTTGCAGAAATTGCTTCAGCCTGGAACATACTGGAAGTACACAAATGCAGAGACTTGCACAAATAGAGCACAGTATGTCACACACAATTATTAAATCAAATAGTAAGTTTAAGTTTTGCAGCTGGAGGCACAACTAAAGTATGAACTTAACTGGGTCAGGGTTTGCTTTCTAAAGGCATGTGACTGTTGAACCATGCCAGACAGGAAAGCATTTATAAGCAAGATTTATAACTGTTGATGTCTTTGGTACACATCATTGTATTTCACATATAAGTGGTCTTCTCTCAAAGAAAGACATTATACTCACTGGTATATCTTTATTTATAAGGCTTTGATTGGGAAACTGCCATCTTACCTTCCAGAACTTCTCTGTTACTCAGAGGGATATTATCAGACTCACTCTGCTGACTGCTCTGCTTTTACTTCATGTTCCACAAGCTCTGAACTTGGAAAAACTGCTTTTAACTTAGCACTGCCTTAAAATCAACCCACAACTCCCTTTGAACGATTTATAAATCTGGTTTTGAACCTCTACGTGAACATGATTTACATAAAATTGTACTTTGTTTTGCATCCTTATCCCCATTTATTTGACAATTTTTTTTCCATTTTAGAAAGTTTTTATTTTTCTTGTAATGCTGTCACTTCTTTTCTGTGATGTATGTTGTTTTGTTTTTGTCCTTGTAAATTGTTTCAATGTTATTGTAAATGAGCACCTCGAGTATAAGTAAAGGTTGAATGTATGAATGAATGAATCACATTGCGTTTTGCTCACAGGGATCTCTATAGAAACTTATAGACTCTATAACTCTATAAAAACTGCTACAGGTTTCTGTATAGAGCCCCTCTACAGGTTTTTCTATAGAGCTCCCCTTACAGGTTACTCTACAGAGCTCCCCCTACAGGTTTCTCTATAGAGCGCCCCCTTTCTCTATAGAGCTTCTCTTACAGGTTTCTCTATAGAGCTTCACCTACAGGTTTCTCTATAGAGCTCCCCCTACAGGTTTCTCTATAGAGCCCCCCGTCCTGCGGCCCTTTCCTGGATGTCGTTCCCCCTCACTCTCCTGTTTAATTTCTTCAGCTGTCCCTGTCAATAAAGGCCTAAAATGCCCAAAAAACTGTCTAAAAATAAAAGCCTTTAAACTTAACATTTAGGCAGTGGTTCAATCCTTTTGTTAAGGTAAACCTGTGCCCGTTGGTCTATGCAGCAGAAGACTATAGTGGTCAGAGAGACACTAATTTCAACTCACCCGTATCCACCAGAAACACTCCATAGTTATTATGCAGGTCGGAGCTGTCCGGACAGTTCTCTATACCTTTCAGATACACTTCATTGGCTTCAGCAAAGCGTTTCTGTGGAAGAATGCAGATGAAATACATACAGGATTAAAACAGGAATGAACTAGACCAAGATTACAAGAAACTGGAGTGTGTACAACTGAACAGGCTTCTAATGCTGCTTCATGGCTCCCTACAGAGAGATTAACTATCTACAGCTAAAACTAATTTGATTCAAGAGTCATTAAATAGTGATGAGTTATTACGCACCTCCAGGCACCTAAGTCAAGTAAGGTACATACTGTGTGTGTGTTTGTGTGTAAGTGAGTGAATGAGGGAGAGAGTGAGATGGGTGGGGTGGGGGGGGGGAGGAATGTTTTCTGGATGTTTTACCTGCTCAGCATAGAAGGATGCCAGACTGGAGTAGGCATCAGCAAAATGTGGGCCGAAGTGTATGGAGTCCTTCAGCAGAGTCTCAGCCTCTTTCTCCTTCCCCTGGGATCTGGAACACAGCGTCATCATCAGCAATGTTATCATCAATCTCATTATCATCATTATGCTTATCATCATCATCATCATCCAGCGTTACCTCTAGGATTTTTTTCAGTAGTGTGGGAGGAGATGGGGTCTATTTACACAACGTTCCACTTCCGGGATTGCTCAGGTGCCGCCGGAAATGCCTGTTACCTTACCTTACATATCCAGACAGCTAGCTAGACAATCTGTCAAATAAATCCAAAAGTATACCTGGCGGATATAAAAAACTTGAAGCGCTAAGTGTAGGTTTGTCTCTGGCTCTCCTCCCCGGCATCTCCAAGTGGGAGTGAATGGGACGGAGGGGCAGTGGGGCGCAGTGGGGTGCACTAGCGTACTAATTCTTGTCTCATTTACAGTCTAATAAACAGGACATTCATTAAATCCAAAGCCCCATATCACTATTTTCCAAGCTACTGTATCTGCATAGTGTGCTTTTATCAAGGAACCTAAGACTCGCCCTTGCTGCGGGCTTGCAGCAGTAGATCGATGACCCACTTGATTGGTTGGTTTGTTCTCACAGCTCCACTGTTACAATGGAGATTTAGTGGAGCTAAATCATAATGATCTATTTCATTTCAGCTTCTTTTATTCATGTGATTTTCCATTACAGCCAGCAGAGGTCAGGCCAGTCCATACTGTTTGACCGCATAACAAACACTCAAACCAAAAAGAGCTTGTCAGAGTACAGCGGCGGTGTCAGGAGTCGGGGTAATTGGCAACTCTTTTTAGGGGGCGTACTGAGTTATTAAATTTCAGGCCCTACAGTCTCTGACTCCAGTATGACTAATGCCAGTACATGTTCCGCTGACCAATGATGGCATCTGAGTACTGAGGCTACGGTTCAACATATCTGTTTGTGTCCTCATTTACACACCATGACACTGAGGTTCATCATTAGTGCAATAAATTATGGTCGTCAAAGTTTAATAATGGTTAATTATTTGAAATCAATGTGGCTGACGAGCTTAACTTTAATCACATACCTGAAAGCCATTCACAATAAAAAACATACTTGGCAGAGTGTTTCAACCCCAGGAATAATATTATTCGGGAGACACTGGTGTTCACAGGTTCTCTCATTTATACCAATGCATTGATACCAACTTCTAAGACTCTAAATGCGATGAAGCAGTGATCTCACCTTCAAAGGCATTCATGTTGTTCATGTTCATTGTAAATAATTCTAGGTGTTTTTCTAGGCTAAAATCCACTATCACATAGGAAGTGGAAGAGTTGAGACCAGGTAGCCTTGGCTATGAAGTCCAGCATCAAGTTCCAATTCAAGACCAACAAGTTCCTTGAATCCAAGTCTTAAAGTTAAGTAAGTAAGTTTCGAGTCCTAAACAAGTGTTAACATGGCAGTCCCCAAATTTAAAGAGCCACCCAAGCAGGAGGGAGAAGAAATATAGCTCTGTAACTTAAATTTAACAATTTATGAAAGTGTTATACTGGAAAATGTAAGGGTCCATCATATTGTACTGTAACAGTTCAGAGGAGCTCCCAAGCCAATCAAAGAATAATAAGGGTCTATCTTCCAACACATTCCCCATTCCTCATCCCTCTTGTGGTGAATAGATACGCTAGAGGTCTGTAAGTTAAGTCATTCAGGTTGGGCCTTTTTTCCCATTTAACTTCTCAATTTTATTGTACCTATACAGTCTGAGCAGCAGGGCACACAGTCTCGAAATGAGACTCATAAGTGTCTCCAAATCAAGGGATCCTGTGCAAATTTACACACGAGGCACAGGTATTTAAATCTCCGGACGTGCCTAGAATAAATTGACCTGTAAGCAGTGGCAATTTTAAAAGCCTTTTAGGGCAACTCAAGTACTTAGCTTTGAGCTTTTGTTAAAGAGTCCGCCTGGTGGTAAGATGAAATGTTCTGTAAATAAAGGCCTTGTTCTCCAATAGCTGTTTAGTTTGTGTGTCAGAGTGTGTGTGTGTGTGTGTGTCTTACTTAAGGAGGTTTCCCAGATTAAACAGAGCTCTGTTATGCTGAGGGTTGGTGTCCAGGGCCTTCCTGTAGTAGCGCTCAGCCTCCTCTGGGTTGCGAGTCAATGTGCCGAGATTGTTCATGGCACTGGCATGGCGGGGGTATAACCTGAGAGGAGGGGAGGAAAGAAAAGACAGCAGAGCGCAGGGGGGAAATAGGAGTAAGATGGTTGCCACACATATCCTGCGTTCCTTTGGAGCGTAAGAGTGCACGTCTTCAGAAATAAACGCTACGTGCACCCAAGATGCAATTTATCATGTGAACGTGGGGGCAGTATATTATGCTGAATTAAGAGGCTCACTGTGTGTCTTGTGTTGTGGATTGGAGTTAGCGGGCTGATCCAACATCATAGATATCTTTCATTGGCATAGCGATAGAAATATACATGCCACGTCAGGGCGTGATTGGTTTAAAGGTCTAAAATACCATCTACGATGGCACCGCTGACGCTTTTTCTGCCCTTTCAAACATTTGTATTTGTTTGAATATGTTATGTTTGGAAGTTGTCAAGGAATATCTTCTGGTGTCATCTAGGGATGATGTAGCCCTGATCTGCCCCTTGTGGTGTGAAAATAAAAAGTAATTAATTCCATTTCCAAATTTACCACTTTAACATCACAGAATATCAGTTATTTCCGTATATATATACGACTTTAATCTCAGAAATTCTGAATTTTATCTCAGAAAATAACCCCTCTCTCCTGAGTCTGTAACATCTTTATTTTTTCCTACAATGGCCTTAGAACGGTGTCGTACAAGAAGCAACTTGCGTTTGCCAAAATCGAGTTTCTGGTCTTTCTGTAGAGGTTTACTGGCCTGGCCCACTTGAGATCATAATAAGGGTATGTCACCTATGAACGAGTTTGACACCACCGTTTAGGGGATCACCTCAAGTCCGATTCAGAAAAGTAACTAGCATGTAGCTACATAGTTGTTGAGTGTAAATGACAACCATGCTAAAAAGGTAACAGTGTCCTAAGTAAAGTTTACATAGACCCTTACCACCATACCGTTTTTTTCAGAATATGAACAAAAACACAGCTAACCCACAGTGGCACCAAGAGAGAAGTAACAGGTGTAAGGTATGAATGAAGGGAATACTTGACCATTTGACATAAAACAAAGTCTGTGACATTTAACAAACTGCCAGGTAGAATTCAAACAGTATCTTTACATAAATTGACTGGATGCTCTCGCTGGCCCGCAGCTCGCGTATCTTTAGCAGTGGTGGAGAATAGAATGTGTTGGGTCAGTACAGTGGGTTCAGAGTCAGACCTGAGGGCGGTGGTGTAGTGGTGAATGGCCTCCTGGTGCCGGCCGCCGTCTTTCAGGAAATTGGCGTAGTTGTAGTGGACTTTGGCATTGTGTGGAAGAGTCTGGATACCAGAGCTGAAACACAGAGGAAGAGGAGGGAAAAGGAGGAGGAGGCATGAGTTTGCAGAAAGAAATAAGCTGCGGACATCTGAGCAACATCACTGTGACAACCAATAAACTACGTAGATGGTCCTGCTTTCCGGAATGACGTCCTTGTATTTTGAAGTGGATCTTCTACTTTTCTATTTTCTTTTGTGTGTAGATTGAGTCAAATAAAATTGAGTCAATAAAATTGGCCAAAAGACCTCTGTTAAAGACTTCAGTATTTGCCTCTGTTTAAAGTCATTATAATTAATATTTCTCATTGGAAAGATAAAGGGCTGTCTTGTTCTGTCTGGGGATGTCTTGACCCCTTCTCTTTTATTCAGATCCCAATCAGAGTCTTGTAGAACTACACTCAGCGGCCACTTTATTAGGTACACCTGTCCAACTGCTCGTTAACACTTAATTTCTAAGCAGCCAATCAGTGCATTTAGGCATGTAGACATGGTCAAGAGAATCTCCTGCAGTTCAAACCGAGCATCAGTATGGGGAAG
>NC_048429.1:17675185-17678252 GCF_013103735.1 Etheostoma cragini
GTTCTGAAGGCAAAAGGGGGTCCAACCCGTTACTAGCATGGGGTACCTAATAAAGTGGCCGGTGAGTGTATATGTCTGCTTAGTGCAATTCTCAGTCAATAGTTGTTATTAGAGTACAGGGACTATATAGGGTACAATTATACATTAGGGACACCTATTTTGTGCGGATTTGCCAGATTTTTTGAGGAAATTTGCTGACAGTGTTTGGGTGTGTGGGCCTAAACCTATGTTGTGGATGTTTACACACACACACACACACACACACACACACACACACACACACACACACACACACACACACTTTTACCGAAAGAGGGCCTCCCTGGAGAGCCAAACGCGGTTCTGCTGGACCGTCTTCCAGGAGAAGAGCAGGAGCAGCAGCAGCATGGAGACACTGAGGACTGTTGTGCCCCAACGGCCCACCACCGAATACAGCCGACCCAGGCCATGAGCCACCAGGATACAGTAACCCATACTAGAAAAGGAAAGGGGAGGAGGTGGGATGTAAGCGAGGGGACAGGAGGAGGAGAGGAAAAGGTATTATTATTATGTTATAATTAACACTACTCAATTTGTTACTGCACACCTATATACTCTTATATCAACTCTACCAGTTGGGCTCTTCACCATTAGTTTTGCATTACCAGACCCTCCTCCATAGGGTTGTAGAGGAGGGTTGCCTAGGTAGTCCACACAGCATTCCAGAATGATGAAAACAAAAAACTTCCATTGGACAGATAGTCTTGCTAGCTGTCCGGATTTACCCTGCAGAGATCTGAGGAGCAGTTAACCATAGTCCTCACAAATCTACCGGAGGTTAGAACACCAACACAGAGACAGGGGAAGGGGACGGGCAACCAGAGCAATCCTGGAAGTGGAATGTTGTTGATATAGATAACAACTGACCCATGAACTGTAAAAACAATGGCAATAGCATCTGGGATGTCATCCATTGGTTTGGGTTTGACTGCTGTTTTGGCCGTCGCCAACACACTAGCGATAGCTAGCTAGCTTGGTTGGCAGAACGCTGAACAAGACATTTTAAGGCGGCGTGTTCCAATCAACTTTGATGAAATAAAAACTCTCTGTGGAAGGGTTAAAGTAAGATGAAAACAAGAACAACACATAAAAACAAGTTCACAGCTATTTTAATGTCTACAGTGTTTGCATGGTTAGAAGAAGAACGTCTTTATTTATCTTGCGAGGGCAAATTTACAAACTTACAGTTTAGTACAGTATTACAGTTGCATTGCTAAGCCTCTGTCCTTATTGACAGGTGAGCGAGAAGCCCGCCCCTAAAGCATACCCTGGTTTGTCAACTATTTCAAAAAATAAATGGGACAATAATTTACAAAATGTGCTGATCCAGCTCGCAGCCCACTCACTCTGACATCTCTCCATAGTGCATGTATAGGTCCTGAGCATGTGTGTGTATTTCAGGCCTGTATGTGATCACTAACAAAGTGTGTAAACAGAGTGTAAATTGTACTTTCCCCACTGGGGATTAATAAAGGACTTAAAATTAAAATTAAATTGGTGTTTAAATACTTTTTTATACTGATATTTTTTATTTAATCTTTAATCCTTTACTTACTATGTTATGAGATGTTGTCTGTATGTTTTACTGTCTTGTAAGTCTGGTGAGCCAAAGAATAACTTTCACCCTGGTGGACAATAAAGACTTATTCTATTCTTATTCCATTCTATTTATACCAGTCTAATCAAAGGTTTATGGATGAATGGCTCACAGGCCACAGTTAGTACATTTACAGCATCCACAATATGTATGCCTTTCAGCCACTTTCATCGCTAACTCCAAAACTAAATCTAGCAGTCAAGTGAAATTAAAGAGAAAAAAATAAATGTTTTCCCCCAGCTTTATGTTGACTATGTTTACATGCATGTCAAAACAAATCTGCAATTCTTCAAATGATATTCCCTCAAACGCTTCACACCGGATTTTCTGAAAAAATTGAGTTAGTGTGTGCTTGTTATCAAATTAGACACCACAATTGCATATCACAATATCTGAAAATATGATTGAATGAAAACATGATTCCATTTAAGGACGATAAATTATTTAATTATTGGCCAGCCAAATGTAGTGCTTTTTTTTCATGCACTTGAAATGCATTACATGGAACTGTACTCAGGAAGCAGCAGAAGTTTTGATAACTTGTTGGTTATGATAATTACAAATGAATTACACTGAAAAAAATCAAAAAAAAAATCAATATAGCTTTTTTTTAAGCAACACAAAAATTGCGTTAGTTAGTATTAGAATGCTGATAATATCGATGACGTCACTGGCATGGTAGGCCCTCCGAAGGTATACAGGCATCGGCTGCAGCACATAATATACACATGAAAAAAGTAATTTTAACGGCACGGATTACGCATTTGAGCCTGTGAGGGACAGGCCTGTAGTGTCTGACTACCACCACATGGAGGACAATCAGTTTCAGGCTCCACTCAAGTACAGGATTGCTTGGTGACAGCGACCGGTGACAGTGACCGTTGTGTGTGTGCGTGTGCAGTTTACTGTCATGCACCCTCCTTTATTGTATCCAAGCACATTATGCATTTTAGGAAATAGACTGCTTATACATCGTGTCCATTTAGAGAAAATAGAAAAACATGGTTAAGGTCCAGTTCGTTAACGAAAATAGAGGCAGATAAATGGAAAATGTAATTGGACGTATTAATCTAATGGGATCGCACGTTAGCTGAATGTAGGAGAGTTACCTCAGTTTGACCATAGATGCTCGGAGGATTCACGAGTTTTGCGGAGTTGGCAGATTTTTACTATGGAACTAGCAGCTGTTTCTGCATCAACAATGTGCCCTGAGACGACAAACATCAGCTAGCTTCAGGCGGAGTAGAGGGGGACGTTGGATTATGGGGTTTAGTTAGCGGCTAACATCCGCTAGCTTCAGAGGGACGTTGGGTTCTGTGGTATAGCTGAGACGGCGAACATGAGCTAGCTTCGGGGGACGGGGACGGGGACGTTGGATTCTGTGGTTTAGCTTGCGGCTAGTAAACACATTATCGATTTGGGATATCGTCG
>NC_048429.1:17678352-17699399 GCF_013103735.1 Etheostoma cragini
CTCAGGTTTCAGTCTGTTGGACTTAACCTCAACAGTGACGCTGTTGTATCAAAAGCACAGCTTTCCAAATCGTCTGTCCTAAAACAATGCTACAGACTTAAAATCCAGGCGCTGTCGGAGGGCTAGCCCGTTTTAAGGCAGCTAGCTGCTAGCATTGAGTTGAGGACTGTTTTTTTCCTTGTCAAAAGTAGCCTGTGGAAATGTGTCATAACCCCAGCTGCCTTATCCCTGTACAGTTCCTTACTGAAGCCAGGGGCAATACAGTATGACCCCCCCAGACTTATTTCTTCTCGTTTCCCCAGCCATATGTCCGCTAGCCTCCAACTCTTTGTATGGTTTTCCTATGGCTGCGCTGCTAGTGCTAGTTAGCCACGGAGTAGCTTACCATGCCAGTGACGTAATAGATTGTGGAATTCCAACATGGCGGCGCCCATGTAACAAAAACAACACTTTCAACTTGCCATTTTATCCCTTTTAACAAATTCACCCATTTTAATAATTGTACCAGTGACAAGAAATAAAATACATCTGTTATATCACCATTATTCAAATTCCAGTTCAGTTCATCTTTAAAGCATGTGTGTAAATGTGTATGTGTGGACCCCATGGGACCTCTAAGCCTAATAGTGGTTACCCATGGCCCCTAAGGGTCTCATGATTCATAGGGAACATTTACACACTTCATGCAGCACAAAACTTAAAGGAGAAACCGCCTATGGAATCCAAGATGGAGAGAGAAAAAACAGAGCTCTGAGAGAAAGCAATTAAGTGTGTAGACTAGGAGGATGAAAAGGAAATAAAGATGGAGGGATAAGGGGAAGAGGATAAGTCGGGAGATGGGATGACAACCAAAGTCCAAAAGTAAGGAATGATAGACAGATTAAGAGGACAGAGCAATTGAGAGCAGAAAAACTTAGTAAGGAGAGATGCTTGACTCGAGAGTGAATTGCAGAACAGAGATACTGCTGTGTAAGACACACACACACACACACACACACACACACACACACACACACACACACACACACACACACACACACACACACACACACAGCTCTCCGGAGCTGAGGCAAGGTGAGAGCTTGTCACTTCTTTCAAATGATTAACATCCCTAAAACGTTAATATCAATGGCGACTGAGACTGTTTGTACAACTGATCCAGAGAAATGCTGAGATCACACATACTACATGCATTACATACATTTTCAAAACTGCTCACTGTTTGGTATTTGCGTTTATTTTATCTAAGTTTAAAAGGAAAATTTCAGTTTTTTTTACTATTTTTAAAGAAGTTTTTTCCAGAGTAAATTAGTGGTTCCCAAACGTGTCCACATTAAGGACACTAATCGCGTTTTTCACTCAACGCGACTCACAACAGCACGTTGGCTACTTGCCACAGCAAGAAGAATATGTTTGTTCCAAAAGAAGTTGAAGGAAGCAACAAAAATCACCGCTAAAAAAAAAAACAGGAGTTTGGGAATTCCGCCGGAGTTCAGACGTCGACATGACTATTGTTTGCCGACACAAAAGGGTAAGTTAAGTTTCTTGGTATCGTTAGCTAACATTTGCATCTGTTAAGGGTCACAGTCAGTATTTACTGTATGCTTTACAAAGTCAATGAACTTTAGCAACCATGATTACACACCAAAATATGTATGCTCTGTACTGTTTGTGTTTCAGATCATTCACGCTTTGCAAAATCGCCGCCGCAGACCGTCTGGTGGGCCTTCGATCTACAACTGGTGAAATCTCCGGTTCTGACCCGCTGGGCTTTGTATAACCTTTATAAGAGTCATGAAGAGGCTTATGACAATTACTGGGATGCATGTGGGACAGCAGAGCCGGGGGGACACTGTCAAAGGGTGCAGAGGAAGAGGACCGGGATGTATGGGAGGGTTTGATGCGCTACCTGAATAGCTAAATAAAAAACTTTTTTTTAATATATTGTCTTGTTTTTTTAAAGTAACAGTATGCAATATTGGAAACAACATGCAAAATCCCCCAATAGCCCTAAATATTGAATAGTTGAAAAGTGAGAATAGTGCAGAGAGTAGATAATCTTTTTGGTGTCTAGCTAGATTTGTTCAGAAAATGTGGCCCACCCATGAGAGAGAGACATCATGGCTTTTCAAAATGAGCAAATTGGCAGCTAGTCAAAGAGACTTCAGATACAGTATTAGGGGACACAAAGGTCTATATAAAAGAGACTTCAAATACAATATTAGGGGACCAATAAGGTCTATATAAAAGAGACTTCAGATACAGTATTAGGGGACCACTAAGGTCTATATAAAGAGACTTTAGATACAGTATTAGGGTACCACTAAGGCAGTGGTTCTTAACCTTGTTGGAGGTACTGACCCCCATCAGTTTCATATGCGCATTCACCGAACCCTTCATAATTGGACAAATAAAATTCAAAACATAGGTATATATTTCACTGGTACGATGCTGTGAGGATTGGTTTGTTGATGGGTACAAAGCCGAGAACGGGCAGAGTAGCCTTTTCATCGAATCTGGCTCTCTTCACCTTGAATTCAGCGAGCGTTGTGTTCTTGTAATGTCCATCTCCATGCAGCTTAAGGAACTGTTCTCTTAGGTTTTGCCGGTGCTAGACTAGAATTGCTCAACTTGGCATTGCAAAACATGCAGTTAGGACGCTTACTCCCATTACGTTCCGTTATACATGTGAATCCATATTGTACATATTCGTCGATGTTGCGTGATCACCTGCAGCCAATGATGGCCAAGCGGGGCGTGTCATCACAAATCATATGAGTCGGGTGTGTGTCTTGACCTCCGCCGAACCCCTGAGACTGACTCACCGAACCCCTGGGGTTCGATCGAACCCAGGTTAAGTACCACTGCACTAAGGTCTATATAAAAGCATCTAAAGATCAACATGTCATGACGTTTAAATCCCTTATTGCACAGGAAAACTGTAAGCACAGCTACCGTGAGTACACTAGGTTCAACTGGAAGCGTGGGTTGTCATAACATGATGATCATGAAAATATTTTACTGAAGCATAATGTAAGGGAGACAGAGCGGTGGCTGCGCTCAGATAGCCTGTAAAGAGATATGACTAATCTAATTTCTGGGACAATATAATATTGTAATATATAAAAATAGAGGAGATGTGTGTAACCATATTTCAACAGTGGCATATTGCCAATATTTTTGATAATTCATCAACTTCAGTCATTTTAAATATATAGTTTTTAACATTCCTCTGATTCCTTCTTCTCTCCTCTGTGGCAGTAAACTGAGTACCTCTGAATTGTTGACAAAACAAGACATTTAGGAAACACTGATCCACATTTTAACTATTTTCTAACATTTCATGGACTGAACAGCCAAACGATTTGTGTTGCTCAATGTGTGTGCAGTGTGACCAGGGCCTACGGAAGGATTGAAGAGGAAAAAAAGACCCTTCGGATTTGTTGAAACTTTGATTACCAAATTAAAACCATGTTTTTTTCAAGAAATTGCATTTACTTACTCTCTATAGAAAAGCAGGAGAACAAATCATACAAAATCGATAGAACATGCAGGTAGGCCACACACACACACACACACACACACACACACACACACACACACACACTCACCTTGGCATGTAGAGAACCCTCTCAGCCACGACAAACCCCACCCTGAAGAAGAGGTTACTGGCTGGAATGAAGGGAAACACCAGAAACAACATTCCCACCAATACCTCCCTGCTCCTCTGGCTCTGCAAGGAGACAGCGAGAGAGGGAGAAAAAAAAAGCATTAGAATTTCAAAATAATCCAAGTTGAAAAGGTCCAAGTGTAACCACTTAAAGGGGAACAATGCAGTTTTTTATCTTAATTTCTCTTAACTGAACAGCTTCAGAGTCATGGGAATGGTTATATGACTAATAACCGGACTCAGTGTCCGGGAGTATGCCGTGATATCAGGTCTCGTGATGGAATGAATTTCTTCACGGCACTGCACACATACGGCAATTCAGGAACTGGCTAACAACAAGGTAGCAATGGAGTTTTTCTATAGTAGGGGGGACTGTATAGACAAACCTTTAAGGGGAGCTCTATAGAAAAACCTGTATGGGGTGCTATATAGACAAACCTGTAAGGGGGGCTCTATAGACAAACATGTAAGGGGGGCTCTATAACAAACTTGTTATGGGCGCTCTATAGACAAACCTGTAAGGGGGTCTCTATTGAGAAACCTGCGAGCAAAACGAGATAAAACAGCGAAGAAATGGCCAAAATTGCATCGCGCCCCTGGCTGAAAAGCACATCCGTTGTGAATGGTAATATGTGCTATTCCCAGTCTGACAACACACACACAAGCGGACACACACACACACACACACACACAGCAGCTGTGACCAATCTGTCTTATATATTAACAATCATCTGTGCAACAGAGAAGCAATTAAGGCGATCAATTCACAGTTAATTCCTTTTTCTATGGAGCCCATTTCTAAGGCCATTCATATTTCATACAGCCCACAGCCTCTGCCTTCTCTCCCTCCATTTTTACCCACTATGGCTGTTTATTTGAACAAATAGGCCTCTAATAGGCTGAGGCGACGGCCTTGCGCTGGGTTCAGTGGAGGGGCTCATCAGTAATGAGAGCAAGAGAAGTGTGACATTCTGATTAGTGTTGCTCCAATCAGAGGCTTGTTCTGCTCTAGAAGGGCTCCTCGTTAGCTACTGAGACCATCCCTGACAGGAAGGGACCTACAGGGATATTACAGATACACAATAAACAAACCCATTCGGAAAAACACTTTAATCTACTGACTCAATTCTCGACTGGCAACGGACTGAATATTATACAGCAGAGGTATTCAACGTGTTTTATGCCAAAGACCCCTTAGCTGAAAGAGAGAAAGAGCATGGAGGCCTTACAACATATGTAAAATATTGAGTTGCATATTAAACTGGGCCTACAATAAGGTGTAGGGCACCCTGAAGCCTTTACACATACTGTTTTGTGGTGCACACAATAAGAAGCTAATCATTATTGACATAGTTGTGTGTTTTTATCCATAATGTTTCAACATACTGTACATGTAGAACAATGAATCTTTAAAGCTTAATTGTATCTGTGGATGGATGCCTTATTGGGTACCTTAAATATTGTCATCAATATTGTGTACAATATATATAGAGTGAGACAAAAATGGGCAGATTTATCTTTGCTATTAATATATTGGATTTATACTTATACTTATGTATATTTTCAAACATTTTTTTAGTTTTGAAAACTAAAAAACAAACATCACTATACATCACATGGTGGCCCCCTTACAGTAACTTTAAGGATCTAGAAAAAAACAGATAGCTACTTACAGCATTATAGATTGGTCATGGCCCTACAGTGACATCCTGGGGTGAAAAAAACAAAATCAAAAATCGTATGTAATGTAATTTGTTTTAGTAGTTTTTAAGATTTTATTTTTTTCTAAACCAATGATTGACCTAAACATGTTCTGTTTTATATGCTACTGGTGACGGTGACTACATCATATCCATTTCGAGCAAAACAGAGGGAAAGCAGAAAATGCCTAAAATCCATCTTATGTACTTATGCAATGCATTATTTTTAATGTGTTGTGGTCACGAAAGGCTTGTATTATGTGGACGTGCCAACAGTTGTTATTTAGACATTGTTACTTTCTCATGGGGGCGACAGAAACTAAGTACTCTAGCTTTAACATAACTAAGTAAATGTATTGCCTAAACCAAACCAAGTTTTTGTGTCACAACCTGACCAAACTACAAATACATTAACCCTAAGAAAGCCATGTGTGTTTCTTTTAGGGGGAGATAACACTTCAGTATACAGTAATAGTATGCGCCACATAGAATATGGTTCATCATCTGAAAGTTGGAAATTGTAGATGCAGTTTAGAACTGTGTGTCAAGTCACAGAGACACCAGGACATCGATGCACACAATCCATGCTGTTCTTTGGTATCAAAATGTTTTGGCCTTTGGAGATTTCTTTAAGAATTGCATTTTTCAGTGATTCAGCACTTCTGTTCTGAAAACTGCTCAGAAGGTGTCCTAGGTCTCTAGTTTATGGTTGTAAAGTTATATGAGGATGTGATTACCCTAGTGGTCACAAAAGGTAATTTTATACAGTTATGTTGAGCTTCAAAAAATGGTCTCGCTGAAATGAATTGGCCAATATGGGGACTAACACCATCACGCATAAATAACATGCTTTCCAGGCTCACGCAATGCATCCATTTCCAGGACTGTTTAGGGACCTCAGAATGCAAAAAATACACTAATACATCATTTGAAAATAGGCAAAAAAAACATATTTGTTCTGCATGAGAAAAACTGCAAGCATGGTATTAGCCCCAAACTGCATGGGATTAGCATAAAGTGGGTCTCTAAAGGGAAGACTCATGGGCAAGTAACTACTGCGTGTAAGAAAATACAATAAAACATGCAGTACTTAACACAGATACAAATCCCAAAGTGCTTCACATAAATCATACAACATGATACACAGTTTACATTACAAAGTAATAATTAATAAATTAATAAATGCAGACAGGTCAACCAAACAGCTGTTTAAAAAGAAAGGTCTTAATCTGATTTTTACAAAGAGTCCACAGTAACAGCAGATTGTGAGGGTTGAGCCTGACCAGGAATGTAAGAGTGAGAATATTAAACTAAATCCTATGTGGAACAGAGAGCCAGGGAACAGACTTAAAGGTCCCATGACATGGTGCTCTTTGGATGCTTTTATATAGGCCTTAGTGGTCCCCTAATACTATATCTGAAGTCTCTTTTATATAGACCTTAGTGGTCCCCTAATACTGTATCTGAAGTCTCTTTTATATAGACCTTAGTGGTCCTCTAATACTGTATCTAAAGTCTCTTCTAATAATGATGTGGGCTTTGTAGATCACTGGCAGTCTTTCTGGGGAAGACCTGGTCTGATTCGAAGAGACGGTATTCATCCCACTTGGGATGGAGCAGCTCTCATTTCTAGAAATCTTGACAAGTTTGTCAGTGGACCTAATCCTTGACAATCCAGAGTTGGGACCAGGAGGCAGAGTTGCAGTTTGACACACTTCTTTGCCCTTCTATTTCCGCAGTTACCCAACCAAAACCCTACGCAGAGTTGCAGTTTAACACACTTCTTTGCTCCTCCATTCCAGGAGTTACCTAGTCAAAACCCTACGCAGAGTCGCAGTCTAACACACTTCTCTGCTCCTCCATTCCAGGAGTTACCTACTCATAACCACATAGTGACGGTGTCTGCCCCCCGACCATTGAAATTATTTAAATCAAAGGTAAACAGAAGAGGAGTTTTGCATGAAAACCTCATAACAATTAAAACCACTAGTGCAAAAGAATAAGAGAATTAAATGTGGACTCTTAAACATCAGATCTTTCTCTTCCAAAGGTGTACTAGTAAACTAATTAATATCAGATTCTATTATTGATTTATTTTGTCTTACTGAAACCTGGCCGGGGGATGGAGAATATGTTAGTCTAAATGAATCCACCCCTCCAAGTCATTTCAATACTCACATTCCTCGAGGCACAGGCCGAGGAGGTGGAGTTGCAGCTATCTTCGATTCTAGTCTACTAATCAGCTCTAAACCTAAACTAAATTATAACTCCTTTGAAAGTCTTGTTCTTAGTCTTTCACACCCAAGGTGGAAATCACTGCAACCAGTTCTATTTGTTATAGTGTACAGAGCATCTGGTCCATATTCTGAATTCTTATCTGAATTTGCAGAGTTTTTGTCAAATTTAGTCCTTAAAACAGACAAAGTTCTTATTGTAGGGGATTTTAATATTCACGTGGAGGTTGAGAATGATAGCCTTAGTACTGCGTTTATCTCTCTATTAGATTCTATTTTCTTCTCTCAAAGTGTTCATAAACCAACTCACCGTTTTAATCACACCCTCGATCTTGTTCTGTTGTATGGTGTTGAAATTAAACATTAAATAGTGTTCCCACACAATCCCTTTTTATCTGACCACTGTTTGATAACTTTTGAGTTTATACTGCCGAAATACACGCCAGTAGGCAAAAACTTCTATCCAAGATGTCTATCTGATAGTGCTGTAGCTAAATTTAAGGATGTGATTCCATAAGCTTTTAATGCATTCATTAGTGCAGCGGGCTCTCTGCAAATGACACTTGACTCTGTTGCCCCTCTAAAAAAGAAGATGATAAGACCAAGAAGGTTAGCTCCATGGTATAACACTGAAACTTGCAAATTAAAGCAAATTAAAGCAAATATCACGGAAACTTGAGAAGATTTGGCATTCCACCAAACTGGAAAATTTGCGTCTAATCTGGCAAGATAGTCTTAAAACGTATAGGAAGGCACTCCATAATGCCAGAGCAGCGTACTTCTCGTCATTAATAGAGGAACATAGGAACAACCCCAGGTTTCTTTTCAGCACTGTAGCCAGGCTGACCAAAGGTCACAGCTCTATTGAGCCAAGTATTCCCATAGCTCTTAGTAGTAACAACTTTATGAGATTCTTCAATGATAAAATTAAAACTATTAGAAGCAAAATTCACCAAGACCTGCCTTTAACTGGTACTGACTTATCTCTAAACTCAGGAACCTTAGAAACAGCTGTAAAACCAGATAAGTGTTTAGACTGCTTTGCTTCACTTGATCTTGATCAATTTAATAAAATTATTTTTTCATCCAAACCATCAACCTGCCTCTTAGACCCCATCCCGACTAGGCTTTTTAAAGAAGTTTTACCCTTAGTCAACACTTCTCTACTAGATATAACCAATCTGTCTTTATTAACAGGCTATGTACCACAGCACTTTAAAGTAGCTGTAATTAAACCTCTTCTGAAAAAGCCCAACCTTGATCCAGATGTTTTATCCAACTATAGACCTATATCCAACCTTCCATTTCTCTCTAAGATTCTTGAGAAAGAAGTCGTCAAACAGCTTTGTGACTTTCTGCATAGCAACAGCTTTTTAGAGGATTTAAAGTCAGGATTTAGAGCTCATCATAGCACAGAGACGGCACTTTTGAAAATTACTAATGACCCCCTAATTACATCAGACAAAGGACTTCTCTCTGTACTGGTGTTATTAGATCGTAGTGCTGCATTTGATACCATTGACCATCATATCTTATTACAGTCAATAACAGGCAATATTACAGGCAATAAAGGAACAGCTCTAAGCTGGTTTAAGTCTTATTTATCAGATCAATCTCAGTTTGTTCAAGTTAACGATGAATCCTCCGTGCACTCCAAAGTTAGTCATGGAGTCCCACAAGGATCTGTGCTCGGTCCAATCCTGTTCACTTTATATATGCTTCCTTTGGGTAATATTATCAGGAAACACTCCATAAACTTTCATTGTTATGCAGATGATACTCTCAATTATATCTATCGATCAAGCCGGATGAAACTAATCAGTTAGCTAAACTTCAAATGTGCCTTCAGGATATTAAAACCTGGATGACCTGTAATTTTCTAATGTTAAACTGAGATAAAACTGAAGTTATTGCTCTGGGGTCCAAGCACCTCCTTGACGTATTATCTAAAAAGATTGTTACTCTGGATGGTATCACCCTGGCCTCCAGCACCACTGTGAGGAGTCTTGGAGTTATCTTTGATCATGTCTTTCGATCATGTCCTTTAATTCCCATATTGAGAAAATTTCCAGGATCGCCTTTTTTCCATCTACGTAATATTGAAAAAATCAGGAATATCCTGTCTAAAAATTATGCAGAAAAACTAGTCCATGCATTTGTTACTTCTAGGCTGGATTACTGCAATTCTTTTTTATCAGGCTGCTCGAAAAAGTCCATAAAGACTCTTCAGCTGATCCAGAATGCTGCAGCACGTGTTCTGACAGGAACCAGGAAAAGAGATCACATCTCTCCTGTTTTAGCTTCTCTGCATTGGCTTCCTGTAAAATCCAGAATACAATTTAAAATCCTTCTTCTCACCTACAAAGCTCTTCATGGTCAGGCACCATCTTATCTTAAAGAGCTCATAGTACCGTACAACCCTACAAGAGCACTGCGCTCCCAGAATGCAGGGTTACTTGTGGTTCCTAGAGTCTCTAAAAGTAGAATGGGAGCCAGAGCGTTCAGCTATCAGGCCTCTCTCCTGTGAAACCAGGATTCAAGGTTCACATTTAAGAGAAGGCTTAAGACTTTCCTCTTTGATAAAGCTTAAAGTCAAAGAGATAACTGTTGTTGTGATATAGCACTATATAAATAAAATTGAATTGAATATTCTTAGGGAGTGAAGAGTCGCAGCGTCCGCCTAATCTGGCCAACCTGCTACTCGTCATAGTTGTCAGATTTAGCTATCATATAATCAATAATTTAATCAAACTAGCGTGAGGCAGGAAATACAGCCCGATCCGGTTGGGGAGAGTTCTAGCCTGACCAGGCTCCTATCTTTACCTTGTCTCTCTTAGTTATAATGTTATAGTTTTAGAAAGATGGGGACTTCCTTTGACACACTGAGCTCCTCTCTCCTCTATCTTTCTTTCTGTCTTTCCATTTTGTGTGTATCCATGTCCCAGAAATGCTTGTTACTAACCTAGCTCTTGGGAGTCATTCCCCGGAGTCCTTATGTTCTGTTTTGCCCAGCATGTTGCCTTGGATCAGGGAGGCTCCAAAATCATGGTGGCAGCTGTCACCATGGTCCGGCTACATGTTCTGCAATGCCCTGTTACATCCTGCTACGCTCTGCTGTGCCCTGCTACGTCCTGCTGTGCCTTGTATTGCCGCAGAGTGCCCTGGTATGCCATGAACTACTCCAAAGAACTACTACAAACTACTATTTTTTGTGAATTTTATTGCGAATCTTCATTCTAACCCCAACCGGTCGTCAGGTTTCTGCCTAAAAGGGAGTTTTTCCTCGCCTCTGTCCCACTGTTGCTTGCTCTGGAGGGAACTACTAGAACTGTTGGGTCCTGGTAAAATCTGGAGTGGGGTCTAGACCTACTCTATCTGTAAAGTGTCTCGAGATAACTCTTGTTATGAATTGATACTATAAATAAAATTGAATTGAAATTTAATTTAATTCTATATAGACCTTAGTGGTCCCCTAATACTGTATCTGAAGTCTCTTTTATATAGACCTTATTGGTCCCCTAATAATGTATCTGAAGTATCTTTTTTATAGGCCTTAGTGGTCCCCTGATACTGTATCTGAAGTCTCTGTTATATATGCCTTAGTGGTCCCCTAATACTTTATCTGAAGTCTCTTTCCTAACATTAAGGCTTGGTGCAGAATTACAGCCAGTAGAGCCAGTCCCACATTGAGTTTTCTTTAGTATGTGCCATTTCTGAGTCTGTAGTCTGCCAATTTGCTCGTTTGAAAGCCACGATGTCTCTCTCTCATGGGTGGGTCAAATTCTCTGGACAGGCAAAGCAGAGAAAGATGAGGTAATCTTGAGGTAATCTCCATTGTGTCCATGGGGTGGGAGGGCTATCCATGGTGCTTAAACAGTCCAGCTGTCATTAATAGTTACCCTACCTGACCTGATGCAGTGTCGCACATCATTCTTGTACTTACCACATAAGCACTGTGGTCCTATACTAAATCCCTGGAAATGGCAAAATCCTAGCTTTAGTCCACATTGTTTTACTGTGCATGGTCCAATTTTAGCTGTTGAAAACAAGTCTGTCTCTTCCAAAATACTTAACATTTTATGTACTGCAGAAAACACAAGTCTCTGGAGAGTGAGTGGCTGAATCCAACAGTGGTGGAAGAACAGTGGTAGAATTTCAATTCAATTTCAATTTTATTTATAGTATCAATTCATAACAAGCGTTATCTCGAGACACTTTACAGATAGAGCAGGTCTAGACCAAACTCCAGAATTTACAAGGACCCAACAGTTCTAGTAGTTTCCTACAGAGCAATCAACAGTGCGACAGTGGCAAGGAAAAACTTTTACTGTTAGGCAGAAACCTCGGACAGACCCAGGCTCTTGGTAGGCGGTGTCTGACGACCGGTAGAAGAAATCTTCAAGTTATTTACTTAAGTCAAAGTAGCAATACCATACTGTAAACCTACTGTATAACATTACAAGGGTCCTGCATTCAATATTTTACTTAAGTAACAATACACAAAGTATTATCAATGTACTATTGAAAGTAAAATTATTTGTAGAATGTTCCCTATCCGTGTTATATTATATCATTGAGGAAATGTTTTGATATGTGAGTGCTACTTTAATTTTGTGGCTGGTCGAGGTGGAACTAATATAATACTTAGTTAAATAATAATTCTATAATGATGAATCATACTATATAATCTGATCACATGTTTTGTATGTCAAATGTTAGCCTATATCCTCAACGTTCCACTTCCGGGATTGCATATCTTTTTGCCAATGTCTGTACCTTCCTCTTTCTTTGTGTCGGCGTTCTAACCTCTTTCTGACCTGATTTCTGAGGACTATGGTTACCTGCTCCTCAGACTTCTGCAGGGTAAATCCAGACAGCTAGACCAGGGGCATCAAAGCTTGTCATCTTATCCGGGGCAAGTGAAAGACAAATTTACTTGCCCCACTGGAAAAGTTAAAACTCAAACAAAATAAAATGCCATGCTAACCGCTAACGTTAGTCCCAGCAGCAGTGGGTCAGTGGACAGCTAACGTTAGACTCAGCAGCAGTGGGTCAGTGGACAGCTAACGTTAGACCAAGCAGCAGTGGGTCAGTGTACAGCTAACGTTAGTCCCAGAAGAAGTGGGTCAGTGGATAGCTAACGTTAGACCCAGCTCACTGTTCAGCTCATTCTCTGTAAGCGATGCAGCATAAAAGCACGGTGGTACCAACCGGCCAGTCAGCCGGTGATAGTTGTTAGCTTGCTAATTCAGCCTTAACGTTACCCCGTCGTTACGTAGTTGACAGAAAATAAGCCGAATGCCGATGTCACTCATGGTTAAAGCAATGTATTGTTGCCCATTCTTCCTTCCAAAACTCTTCCAGTTCTTTGAGATTTATTGGCTGTCTGTCATGCACGGCTCTATTAAGGTCTATCCACAGATTTTCAATTATGTTGAGGTCAGGAGATGGGGAAGGCCATGGCAAAAACTTCGGTTTACGTCTCTTGATGTAATCCACCGTGTATTTTGAGGTTTGTTTACGAACATTATCCATTTGTAGAAGCCATCCTCTCTTCAACTTTAGCTTTTTCACAGATGGCATCAAGTTAGCATCCAAAATTTGCTGAAATTTTACTGAATCCATTTTTCCTTCTACTTGTGAAATGTTTTCTATGCCACTGGCTGCAATACAACCCCAAAGCGTGATTAATCCCGCTCAAGCATAACAGTTGGACAGAGGTTCTTTTGATTAAATTCTGTGCCTTTTCTTCTACAAATGTACCTTTGCTCATTCCAGCCAAAAACTTCTATTTTAACCTCGTCGGTCCACAGAACTTGTTCCCACAATGCATCAGGCTTGTCTATATGTTCATTTGCAAACGCTGATTTTTGTGGTGAGGATGTAGAAGAGGTTTTCTTCTGATGACTCTCCATGAAGACCATATTTGTACAATTATCTCTTTATAGTGGAATAGTGTACCACAACTCCAGTGTCTGCCAGGTCTTTCTGGATGGATCTTGCAGTCAAACGTGGGTTTTGACTTGCTTTTCTCACAATCCTGCGAGCTGTTCTGTCTGATATTTTTCTTGGTCTTCCAGATCTTGCTTTAACTTCCACTGTTCCTGATGACTGCAATTTCTTAATTACATTCCGAACAGAAGATATTGGCATATAAAAACGCTTTGCTGTTTTCTTATAGCCTTCTCCTGCTTTGTGAGCGTCAACTATTTTCAGTTTCAGTTTTCTAGACAACTGCTTAGAAGAAGCCATGGTGCTGATTGTTGGGGGAAGGTCTGATGAGTCTGGGCATTTAAAACCTTAAGATTGACATCACCTGGTCTTTCCAGACGATGACTGAGAACAATCCATGACGCTGTCAGGTCTCGGCTTTACAAAGGGGCGATGCATGCTATAAACTCTGCAGGGTGCCCAAACTTTTGCAGACACCATTTTTTGTTTTCTGTTATTTTAAAAGTGTAAATGATGGAAATAAAATCTAACTTTTTGTGACATATTATACGAATGTCAAATCTGTCACTGAAAGGGGTGATAGAATGCAAAACCGATTTTACCTTGTCATAGGTGAATAACGACAGTTCGGTGGGTAAATAGGACATACATAGAAGCTTAAAATCCCATTGACATGCCTTTCCTCTGAAAATCCCACATTTTGAAACTGCCGCTGAAAACGGGCGAATCCCAACAAAGCTAAAAGATGACGTCAGGATCTCAGAACCTGTAGCTTTGTCACGCCCATGGCTTTATTAGGAGAACGGTCACGCCCCAACATTTACATACAGGCCACTGACCTGAGACCAGTTCCTAATGGAGCTAGCGTTAGGTCAATCAGATGTCCAACTGAAAACGCTGCTCCTGTACTCTGACGGGATTTACTTAGAAGAAAGTTTGGAATATTTTCCAGGATATTGACAATTAACAAGGTTTGCAAATGCAGTGTTCCAGGCTGTACAGGGAATGGAGACACTTCTCATAGCCTTCCCAAGGAAGCAAACACTCGACGGGCATGGCTGCTGTTTATAAGGAGATCCCAAGGAACTTTTCCCCCAAAGACAGTTTTCAAAACTTCGGACAATTTAAAGCAGGATTTGCTAAACTGCGGTTGCTGTTCCGACTGTACGGTCATCCCAACCCCAAGCTGTAAGTATGATTTCGTCGCTAACAGTAACATTAGCAATGCTAACGAATCCTGTAGCTAGCATACGCCGAATGTGTGTTGATCAACTGTAATGGCAAAGGGGCTAACGTTTCATTTTCCTAACCGTTCCATTCGAATAAATACCCTGTGTTGTCATGTAGCCACATCTATAGTTCACCATGCATGTTTGTCCACTTTGGCAGGCTCATTTTTAATGTATTTCAGCAAGAAAGCTAACTGCAGCTTAGTAGAATCCTTATCTTTTGGTTGCTAGCTAAGCTGTAACGTTACTTACCCCGTTAGCTTCGACAACAGAACTAGAAACGTTATCATTTCATATGATATTGAGTCAATCTCGTGAAAACGGTGTGTATATAGACTGCAATGTATTGATTTGCAGTTTTTTTTTAATTTCAGAGCACATCACAAGAAAGTCAAGACACGAAAGATGCAGCTTGCCAAACAGATGCTCCGAGTGTGGCATCTAGGAGGACACAACTGTCTCATATGAAATTAAGACCTCACATATCATACAAGGTAACCTTTCTACTTATTCTTACAAAACCAGACGTCTTATGGTGTTTGTGTAGCATTGTGACTGGGTAGCATTTAGCAGAGCAGTGTTATCTAACAATGTTACCATGATGAGTGAGTGACTTTTATCAAATATGGGAGCCATTCCCAACACATTAGTGAACTATTTCTAGTAGGAATAGAACTATTAACCTGGATTATCACTGATTGGTCTGATCTCAATCAATTGCATTTCCTTTTGTGGGGGAGGCTGGTGAAAATAATTTGAACAAAAGGTAGGAATGTGTTTGTCTACAAAAGGTATGACTGATTGCTAGATTGTGTGTTGAAGATGCCTTTTGCAGGTATGTACACGCCCTATGAACTTTGTCATTCAACAAAACAAGTCTTTAGAAAAGGCAAATGTAAATGGAGGACAAATTGTCTGCAGAAACTGGTTTTGTTCAGTGAAGGAGTGAGACACAAGCAATGGTCTAGAGACATCAAGCCTAATGGCCGTCCATATAAATGCAAATAATTTCGTTTTAAACTGCTCCAACTGTAAGGCACTTGTAACAACACTGGTTAGAGTCCAGCTTTGGCACAGCTTAGAGGTTTAGCAACTGCTTTTGCTGTGAGTTAACTGGAGTATTTTGCTTGGTGTGTGTAAAAGGTAATACAGTTATGTTACAAAATTTATGTTTTTTGTTTCAGGTTGTATCTTGCAGCCACAATGGAAGACAGCCGAGGGGAAACTAATGTCCAGACGTCTGTTCCCAAAGGCCAAAAGGGGAGGTTACACCGTCAAAGAAGTTAAGACAGAGCCAACAATTTGTAAGTTTACATTTTTTTTTATTACAAACAAAAAATAAAAATGTGCATCATACAGGCACTAAACATAACTTTTCACACACTTCAAACAACAAATCTGAATGTGCAATGGTATAGGTGCTAAATATGACTTTTCACACACAACAGGCTATGTCTTAGACCTGATGCGACTGGTGTTTGAGGAGATCATCCATGACCCCCTTCCTTATCTGGAAGCAGTCTGGCAGATTCCTGTGCCCCAGGACCTGTGTGCTCAGCTCGACAGGCACCCAACCCGACATACTGCCCTGAAGCCTCCAGAAACTCCCTCCGTATACGCAGCATGAGTGGGACATCACGACACGGACACTTCTACCAAGAAAACCCCAGTACCAGCTCACCAAGTCCTATACGCCATGTGTCTGCATGGCCTGCTAAGAGAACAGGGTGTAGTGGACAATCACATTTTTTATCTTTTAGATTTCAGAGTAATGATGATTGTTTTTAAACTAAATAAAGTTTTTCATTTTGTTGTCTTGATAATACTGTGTTTTTGTATTAATGCTGAACCAATAATCAATGGGTATTGTTATAGAACTGCTAACAGTGGTATCAAAGTGGCCTCACCTTTCCATCCCTCTGATTCTCAACTGGCCATGGACAACTCTTTAAATATTCAATGCATTTAGCAAAGAATATTTATTTAGGGCACAAGGATGGTGAGACATACAGGTTATCTCCTCAGGAACCTGGGTCATTCTTTTCGTGACCTGTAAAACAAACAATGAGCTTGTTGTTATTTCATAATGTTGAATGAGCAGAAAGCATAAAGTAGCTTGAGTTAATGTATCTAGTATTAGTTACCTGAGGTATTTATTGGCAACATATATTTTCTCTCTCCTGGGGCATTTGTGCACAGTTTCCACAAGAACACCTGCCAAGGTAAGATTGATGTACCGTAGTTGTAATTTTACATATTACTACATGTTAAGAAGATAATAATCTCAAAGTCAGATGATCTAATCAGCAGGATAGTTCCAAGATAACATTTGACCTACTGACACAGGCGAGAGTAGTAATAATACTTTAGACATAGCATACAAACAGAAATAGTCTCCTGTCCAGCTAAATGGACGTCCTGTTGTACGATAACATATTACAACTACGTGATAAATATTGTACGTAACTCATAATCACAATCCAAGAGACTCGTTGTGAGCAGCTCTATGAACTGGCCACTGACTTTTCAGCCAACTGGACATCTTGACTGAAACTGCGAGGGTACAAGTTGTCAAATATTTGCCCGTGTGCACATTAACTTATGTTGCTTACGATACTAAAAACAAGGCTAATACAAAGTTATTCTTAGGCTACAACACTGACGTGTGAGTATTACACTAGTATAACAACGAACGGCTAATGTTGGGCTATGTGTTGAAAATGCAAGTAAATGCTAAATGACCAAACTTACCAGTCTGAAGGAGTCATTTCCAATCTACTGGCAAGTTGCTCCTCTACATCAGATCCTCCTCTGATTCAGGCTCAACCAGATACCGTTCAACAGCTAAAGTGTCCATCTTCTTCTTCTGTTGCTCTGTCAGCCGCAGCAAAGCTCGTTGCACAACAACCAATCAGCGCGCAGCTTATTTAAATATTCATGAGCAGACCATATAAGGCAGAACACCTCTCGTTTCAACCCAGGTCAATTTAGCAGGGTGGTAAAAGAACAGCAAAAGCAACATTTTCAGCCCAACAAATACAATTACATACCCTATCAGAAGACCTCAAGGAACAGCGTGATATACTCTATACAACCATTCTATCACCCCTTTAAGGCCTTTTGGAATTGTTTCCATCTTTTCTCGGCTTCTTTATGCACATTAATACAAAATTTCACCTGGGGTGCCCAAACATTTGAGCCCCACTGTATATAAATGCATATGACACTGTTGTAAAAACCCACGCAATTAACAAACACACAGACAGCATCACAGACAGTTTGTGATCAATACTGTTTGGTGATGTAACCAAGTGGTGTCCCATTTCATAGGGGTATGTTTTAACCCATAGCCCTTTCCACTTGGTTGCAAGGGACAAGGGTAAGGGGTAAGT
This sequence comes from Etheostoma cragini, assembly GCF_013103735.1. Classification (NCBI taxonomy): domain Eukaryota; kingdom Metazoa; phylum Chordata; class Actinopteri; order Perciformes; family Percidae; genus Etheostoma; species Etheostoma cragini. The sequence continues at coordinate 17,696,530 of NC_048429.1, forward strand.
TGGAGTAATGGGACTCAGCCATAGTGTAACTTAATGATTTCTTCTGCCAAAACAAATTTGCAGCATGGTTCAATAAAGACTCCATCTGAAATACAAGACAGACATAAGCAGAGATGCAATGTGTGAAAAAGAAGAAAAGCGCTGAGGGAGGAAAGAAGGTAATAAAAAGCTGGATCTGATAAAGACAAATAACTCCCTTGAAAAATACACACTGTACATTATATATACACAAACACACTTTCAAGCTCTGTCTCCACAGTAGCAGAAGATGTGTGAGATGAGTCTGGCTTTAAAATGTAAAGTAATATGAAGGAAGGATGTGTATCTAATGTGTGTGTTTGTTTCCCATACACCTTAACCTTGGTGACTAGATGAAAACATGTAGCATTACGTGAGTGTTTGTGTGTTTGAAGTGCATGACTGAGCACAACCCAGTGCAATATTTAGCTTTTTTAAGTAGTCTTGTATTCCACACAGCATTCTGGGATGGGAGAAAAACTTTCTCTGGTTTATTGCCGTTTCTTCAAACCAAAGAAATGCCAAGAAGAGAAGAGTGTGAAAAGGTTTGGCTCATGTACAGTGTGTTAACAAAACTATGGTTTGTATGGGTCACTGTTTTCTGTCAATTGTGTCACGCACATTAATAAAAATGTTTTGTGGTTGTTCCTTCAGGTACCTCCAAGACAATAAAACAGGATTTTACCATTTACATGGCATTTGTCTGGTTCTCTTTTGTTGTCTCTTTTGAGTCCAAGAGGACATTAAAATAATAAGGACTCGTTCTGTGGGGGCCATATTTATTCATTGCAAAATCCATTGACGTCAGTTGGTTAGTTAGCAGGTAGCTCTATAGTGTGTAACCTTTTTATAATAATGAAGGTCCATTACAGTCAAGCCATAGCCAAATGAGTTGCTACAAAGGTAATTAAGATTATCAGCTCCACAAAACTCCCTCTTCGTTTGGGCAGCAATGTAACCCTATGGGGCAATTGTGTATCCTCAATTTTTGGCCACTATAAGTGATTTTTGTTGTTGCCAAATTTTTACTAAAAGTGTCTAGCCCCATTATTGATCTTACAAGGTGACTTCGTATCCGAAGACAGCGGCTTGGAGTGTGGAACTTGAGTCAGGTGAACAGCGCTCCGGGAGTTTTTTGTTTAGAAGTATAGAAATTAGGTAGGCTTACATTGCAGCCCGTTTAATGGTGGCCAGTTAGTGCGTTCTCGCTCAATACTGGACCAATTTCAAATATTTTAGTTTAGTCACTTAGACACAAATGCATGGGAGAATAGTGTCCAGGTCAACACAAAACAAAATTTGCCTTTAAGTGTGCAAGGTTGATAATTAAAGTGAATTCATTGTCCTATTCTATTCTTTGTATTATACTGCCTAATTGTAGGGTATTTGCAATGAAAGTATAGTTGCTGATGAGATTTAACAGAAAATGCTCAATTTCAGAAGCTTTTATCTGCCACTGTACCTTTCATATAAACATAAGCTGTAGCTGTAGGCTTTTTCCAGCTCTTACCAATCTTCTTCCCATTCTTCAAAATATGTAGTTGCATGATGGAACGAGGACCGAGAAGCATCAGGAGGCAACAGAATTCATGAGAAATTCAGCCTTTGGTGCTTTTCAGCTACTTATCTCTTTCTTGCTCTTACCTGCAGTGAGAAGACGCAGTGCAGGCAGAGAAGCAGCATCACCACGGCCAGCAGCGCGGTGGCCAGGTGGCGCGGATCACCCAGCGACTCCACAAGGGGAATGCTGCCCACCTGCCAATCGTAACACAGCACGATGGGGGCCAGCAGCAGCCAAGCGTTGAAAGACAGCAGGTAGGAGTAGGTCAAAATCCTGAAAAAGAGGGTGTGGAGAGAGACGGAGGGTGCGGGGAAGATGGGAAAGAAGAAAAAAAAGACAAGGAAAATTGGAATCACACAGCATTGTTAAGCCTAACGAGAATTTCAATCAATCATGAGCAGGGGTTAAATTGGCAGTTTCTTACATCAGTGGTTCCCGTTTGTATAAAACAATGCCAAATATCCATTCCAGTGTGTCTGCTGCGAGCCCATGCACACGAAAACTGTCTTTTGTGAGTCTGTAATAAAAGCTGGTCAGTCCCAGACTATCTGGTTAAGTCAGCGTCTAATAAACTGTAGCAACCTGCTAACGTGCCGCAGATCTGCTGATCTGGTGTTTATTGCTGAGCCAATCAGATTATTCGGTTAAGACTGATTGGTGATGCTGTTCTGAAAAAGTTAGCAGGAAGTGAATGTAGCCGCGGTGTGTTTAATGTTGACTGACTGCATCGGACTCTGTTTGGTAACTTAGGAGGCAATTGTGCCTTGTGTGTTCTTATTCATTAGGCATGCAGTTGTAACAAATACTCTCTTAATATGACTATGGGCCCAGAATAATTTTAGGTTTGAATACTGGAGCACAGAGATACTCAGACAATAGCGGTTTGAAGTTGAGCAATGCCGGCTTTTAATATAAAGAAATGGTAAATGGATCCACATACAACAGGTAATTTGACAAGGACAACAGCTTGAATACCAAATTTGACGATTTTGGAAAATAAAGATTCTCCAATCTTTTTTCTAATTCTAATTCTTTTGGTGCAACTTTTTAACCTGTGTCATCCTACACTTCAAGTTTACAGTTCGATGTTCAAGTTAATAAAATAAAAATAAATAAAAAAACTACAAACATTTATTGAAATCTCAAAACTCTTCCAGACTCCTGGGGGAAGGCTTGCCATCAATCCTGGGTGAAACAAATTCCCCACAAAAGAAACTGTTATGGTTTGGGGTTTTTGTTGGGGGTATTGTTCCTGTTTGGCCTTCCCTGTGTTTTTGTCCCGGTTTTCCCG
>NC_048429.1:17699499-17700583 GCF_013103735.1 Etheostoma cragini
CAGACCAGCCGACCAGACCATCCGACCTTGACCAGAGGCCCAGCACTTCTGACCCCCGGCTGGCGCTCGACGGTCCTGTCCCCCGGCCGACGGCCAACGTTTTTGGCCCTCGGTCGGCGTTCGGTGCCCCCGACCTCCAGCCGGTGTCTGGGTCTCTGCCCTCCCTGGGCATTGGCTCCCGGGGTCCCCCTGGTCCCGGTTCCAGGGGTCCCCCGGGACTCAGTCCCCTGGCTTCCTCAGGTCCTGGCCTCAGTCCCAGGTCCTCAGGAACCCCGGCCCCCCGTGTCTTTGCTTCTCCTAGTCCTAGCCTCCTTGGTCTTGTGTCTGTCCCTGTCTCTGTCTTTGTCCCCATCACTGTGTCTGTTCCTGTCCCCGTCTCTGTACCTGTTCGTATCCCTGTCCCAGTGCTTGTCCCCGTGCCTACGTCTGTCCCTGTGCTTGTCTCAGTCCCTGTGTTTGTCTCTGTTCCAGTCTTTGTCCCGGTCACTGTTTCTGTCCCTGTCACCGTTCATGTCCCCGTCTTCCTCCCTGTCCCTGTGTCCACTCCGTCCAAATTTGCCGCCACAACCGATCCGTCTGTAGTCCCACCGTCTCCGTCCGCGTCCCGTCCTGCCCGGTCTACGCCTGTCCCGTTTCCCAGTGGGTCTTCCGTGCGCCCCTTAACGGGTGCTTCCGTGAGCCTCTCCGCGGGCTCTTCCGTGAGCCCCTCCGCGGGCTCTTCCGTGAGCTCCCCCGCGGGCTCTTCCGTGAGCTCCCCCGTGGGCTCTTCCTAGTGCGCCCCTCTGTGGGCTTCTCCGCGTTGCTCGTGCTCCTAGTGCGCCCCCCGTGGGCTTCTCCGCGTTGCTCGGGCTCCTAGTGCGCCCTCTCGTGGGCTTTTCTAGTACACCCGCTCTTGGGTCCCTAGTGCGCCCTCTCCTGGGCACCCTCGTACATTCTCTCGCGCCTCCTAGTGCCCTTCCCTTGGTTAATCGTTGTTCCCTGTGTTTGGTAGTCACCCACACTGTCAGTGTCTCTGTATCTCTCTCCCTTTTTCCGTTTGTTTACGTCTCTCTTCTGTCCCCGTGTCAGTGTCTCCCTCGTTTTG
>NC_048429.1:17700683-17740101 GCF_013103735.1 Etheostoma cragini
TCTGGTCTTGTCTTGTCTAGCTTCGCTTTGTTTGTCTGATTGTCCAGCCCCACCCTAATGTGTTTCACCTGATGTCTCTCCTGTTCCCCATTACCTCATTACCTCTTGTATTTAACCCCAGTGTTCCCTCAGCTTCTTGTCTTGTTTATCAACTTGCCCATCCCACGTGGTTGCTCCTATTCACCTGATCGCCCCGTGAGTTTTGTCCCTGTGTAATCTCCTGTTGTTTTGCATTGTGCCCGGTCTTTTTGGATTTCGGATTTTGGGTTTTGGATGCTCCCCTGGACTTTGTTTTCCCTCGTGGGTTGTTTTTGTTTACCGACTACAATAAAGCCCTGTTTACCTGCTCCTGCCTGCCTCCGTATCTCTGCATTTGGGTCCTCACCCCACCATACTGTGACAGAAACAAAACACACAAAAAACTGACCTGTCAATAGACACTCAGATAAATATCATAAGTATCAATTATGTGTAACTATTAAGTTCAATTTTTTATTTACCATAATTGGGAAATTACATTAATAAAAGGGTTGCTGATGTGTTGCAACTGAATTTATTTCTGATGGGTTTGCTTTGCTGTGGTTGTCTTTTTCTTTTCCCTTTCTCTACATTTGTCTCAGTGGGTGGCTGTCTGGAGTATTGATGTGTCCACAGTGTGGACACATCAATGTGAAGCATCTGCTTCAGTGGAAACAGCCGGAGCACGGTCCGACAGAGCGGGACATGGTCTGAGGAAGTAGGAGGGATGAGTAAAGTGCAGAAAGAGATAGAGCATGGGGATGTGGAGTGCTTTAGGATGCCCAACGGCAGAATGTTCTTGTGAGTCTTGTGACTGATCACATTTATGCTAGAACCAAGCACACACTACACTAACCCCACAGAAGAAGCACAGTGCCAGAGAATGCTAGAATTATTAAACTTGTTTATGGGTATGTTCCGGCACTCACAGTTCTTGGTTAAGGCTAGGGATAGATCATGGTCTGGTTAAATACAAAAATCCTCCCAGTGATTTGATTTCTATTGGATCAGAATACTGTCAATTTGCTGCCTGTTCTGCCAGTCGCTGATTTTCCACTTGGTAAATGGATTCATACTTTAAACATACATTGTACGGCCACTGTGTACTTTGTTGAAATGTTGAGGCCAGTTTAGAAACCTATAAAACTCGCCGTAGAGCACTTGTGGCTGTAAGAAATAAGCAGGGATGGAAAAAACTGCGTTATTATAACGGCGTATGATGTTATGGAATCAAGGAGGGGGGGGGGGGGTAACTTTTCCTGCTAAAGAAAGCCCACCGTGGTCAGAAAACATAGACACTATGACTCTGGAGTGGCTACTCACTATGAAGCGAATTGTTGTCCCTTTCTCACTTCTCCCTCGCTCTATCTCACACACACACACACACACACACACACACACACAAACACACACACACACACACACCAACCAACCAACAAACCAACCAAACATCTGGCCACTTAAATTAATTGCACTACAAAGAGTGTATATATGTGTTATTTATTTTTGCTATAGTGCTTAACAAGCATTATTTCCTTTTGCCCATTCGTGGCCTGTTAAGGGGCAATAAATATCAACAGTTCCAAATCATCGATGTTGTTATGAGTATATTAGTATTAGTAGCCACTAGACATAATATCTATGTACATGACATCTGATTGGAGGCTAATCTCACTTTGTCCCACAGCAACATTAAAAGAGTTTAGATGTTTGTACAATTTCTGTTAATAATAAATTGTACTAAGTGCCCATTTCATTACAATAGTCAGATTTATCAAAAATAATTGAACATGCACATGTATTTTATGTTCCGTTAAAGAGGGGGGGGGGGTCACAATTGAGCATTTTAAAATTTACTTGAAAGTAACTTGCCCAACACTGGAAATAAGTTTGTATCACAGGCAAGTTTATTGGAAGTGTATTGCACTTTATTTATATTTGCTTCTGTTAAAAAAAATGAATGTTTCTATGATGACTATCCAAATGTTACCTTAAGAGCCCATAAAAAATGTGTATTGAAAGTAAAGTGATAAAAAGATAAATTAATAAGGAATGTAATGTGTTTTATTTTCCAAATTTGCATTGTGTTGGTCTATCCTATCCAATATTTGCTATATTTCTAAGCAAATTATCTCTGCTGTATTCTAGATCAAAATCCCACGGGGCCCCCCCTGTCTGATTTCTGGTGCCCCCCCACCCTGTGCCACCACCCGTAAATAACGCTGGAAGGGCCCCTGTTAAGTACCCTATAAACATAATTTAAGGAGACATGGCTGCAAATGAGGGCATAGTAGAACGTCTAATAATATTATACAGGCTTGACCATCGTGTTTTCATTTTTACAGAGTCATTCTTTCATCTTCCATTATTATTCCTCTCCCACAACTGACTTACAGCAAATTTAGAGCAACCACTTCAAGTTGATTCTCCCCTCTGACTCCAGTAAAATGAGGTAAAAGCACAAAAGACGCTGAGCTAAAGTCTTCATTGATTCTGACAGAGCTCGTGTTGGACTGAATTCTAAATAGTCAGGCCACGGGTTAGGTATTGATTTCCTCCAGGACGATCTGAGGGAAGACTCTGACGCTCAACGTGGCTGTGAAGCCACCTGCTGATGGGCCATGGTGCGTGTGTGTGTGTGTGCGTGTGACACAGGCTGAATCCCCTCTGAACATGACAATTAAAACATGTCAGGAAGACAAAAGGAGCTAGTGCTGCTCCTCCCTCTTCCCGAGCCCTCTGATGTCTCCCTTTGTTCCCTTGAGTGCTGTTCAGATCGCCTATTATAGAGATTGACGGCTAGGGAGAGACACAGGAAGCAAAGTCTAAAATAAATACAGAACCGAGTCAATGGGCATACAAAGACCTGCAGAGGACTTTCAAAGGTTGTCTTGAGTACACACACACACACACACACACACACACACACACACACACACACACACACACACACACACACACACACACACACACACAAACACACACACTAAGGTAGTGCTGACAGGTTGTTTAGCATGCAGCGGAATGTTCTCCACTTGTTGTCAGGTGATGGGTCTGGGCCATAATTTCAATTCCCTTTTCCAGACTTTTCATGCCCCTCTAACCACAAATTATCTCACACACACACACACACACACACACACAAACACACACACACACACAGGAGCCCTCATACACACACTGTTGTATTGATAGAAACTCGTCAGCAGGAGAAGAAACAGAAGTTGGGATAAAAGTAGTTAGTGATCGGGGCGTAGAAAGAGAAAACAAGTCATTTGCCAGGTGGCACCTGGACGTCCTGAGGTGGAAAGCAGCGCACTCAGCTGTTCTACACCTCCTTACACACAGAGACACACAAATGGCTCGGAAGAAAAATACAGCGATCTCAAAGTTCTGTAGTGTTCTGTGTCATTTGGTCAGCTTCTCTTAGATAATCTCTTATTTCTCATCCTAACATCAAACGTTGAGGTGAGTTTTAGTCATATTTACAGTTTTTTTTACAACCACTCTGTCACTAATTTCGGAAACTTTACATCATTTCTCAAAATTCTAGAACCAAAACTTACAACCAATCATCAAAATGCACATTTTTTCAAACTTTGAACATTTGTTTCAATTGCTTGGATACAATAAACACAAACCTAAGATCATTTGTTCATTTAACAAAGATCACCTGTTCAATGTGACTCAACTTAACATCAAAGTACTACTACTTCAAAAAGCAATTCACCCATTACATTTCAAATGAGTGTCTATTCATTTCATTACAGTGATCTAACTATCAACGGATACAACTGCTCTTAATGATGAGTAAATGTTGCATTACTCTTAATGCATAGCTGTATGGAGACAGAAACAATATTCCATGTTTAATGTTTCAAGATACAGAGATTCATTGTCACCAGTTAGCGTGGAACATGAACCAATTAGACTACATTTTCTATGGCTGTAATATTTCATCATCATTCTTTCCTGTAATGTACTACTGTTTATCAGACCCTGTTTCTATGGGCCCGTGCACCACCTTTACGGTAAGACTATTTATAGTACTGACAGTACTGCACTGTATGCAGGCCCTTGGAACTGCCCGTCCAATTCCCGTCCAAAACTCGTTATTGACAATTGAGATAATAATAATAATAATAATAATGTATACTCTTTATCCCCTATGTGGAAATAACAATTTAAATTCTGTTGTTACCACACACTACACACTGGCCTTAAATGCACACACATGCTCAGGTCCTTTACATGCACTAATGGAGAGATGTCAGAGTGAGTGGCTTGCCAGTGCTAAACAGGCGCCCTGAGCGGTTGAGGGTTGAGCGGTTCAGTGCCTTGCTCAAGAGCACATTGGCAGTGTCCAGGAGGTGAACTCCTGACTGATATATATATATATATATATATATAAAGATTCAAAACCAACTTTGGCTCAGTACTGGCTCAGTGGGAATCCTACTCATTTAGTTAAAGCATATACACATGTTGGATAGTAGAGGCCCCCAACCAAGCCTGGAGAAACTGGGATTATAAGTCAAAGTTTTTACCTGCATACTGTCAATGTTGAACGGCCACGAGAAAAGCAGGATGGATGGAGCGAGGATACACTGACAGACACACAGTCACACGTATAGGTGATGAAGGGATACTGGAGGCTCAGACAGACATTGGGGAGCAGAAATAATGACAAAGAAATGAAGGTGAGCCGGATGGACAGAGCGAGGGATATGAGAATCCGCTGTACATTTCCCAGGTGGCCGAGTGAGAGGAGAGCTATTTTTCACCACTGCTGTTCTAATCGCTCACCGACGCCGACAAACCCTGACACTGCTGAGAGGACCATCTGACCTTACTGCTGTCTGCTGGCACCCGCAATCCTTAATACTAACTTACTAGGATCTCATTAGTCCCACATTGCCAGACCTCCCTCCACAGCGTTGCGGAGGAAGATCTGGATGGTCCACACAGCATTCCTGGATGGGAGAAAAACCTGCTCTGGTTTATTATTTTAAACTAGAGCTGGGCAGCCATTACATTTTTTAATTGCGATTAAAATTTGTAATCGCGATTAATCGCAAAATTAAATAATGAATTCAAAAGTAGTGTATATAGTGCAATTTTTTTAAATGTTCTGCCATATGAACGAAAGTGCCGTAACAATTGTTCTGCGAAAACTTACTAGCATTTTGTTTATAAATTAGCAGTTAAACAAAATGTTTAGTGTACATCTCAACTTGACCCTCTGAGCCCTAAGGCCATTTTTACAGTTCATTGTCCGTCTGGATTTGTTTTATATGAAAGCTTGTAAAACATCACCCCTGATGTGTACAGTCAAGGTATGAACATCATTTTTTTCAGGACAAACTGGGTTAGTAGAATATTTGGGTTGCAATGAGGTCACTTGAATGTTAAAAACGGTTGTAGGACCTTAAAGACAAATAAGTAAATAAAACGGAACATGAGTCTTCCAGATATGTATTGATATCACAGACAGAGCAGTAAATCCTAAGCCATTTTCCTCTCTAAAACACTTCTCATATGTCTTGGGAGTCGCAATGTGAAGAGATAATCCTTATAACTTATACAGATGACAAAATACATTCTTTTTTTCAAAGATAGTCCAGACGCTTTTGCCCTCATGACAATTACTTATTCCAATAATCAACATAATAATGTCATATTTATTGATATTACACCCACAGCAATGCTACACAAGCATATGTGTGTCTAAAACAGTTCTCCTATATGCAAAAAGAAACATAGATTGTGTGTAGATAGACACATTATAACTCATATAAAGCACATACTATTTACATTTCTTCAAAAAGGTCCAAATATATAATATATAATATAAATATATGCCAAATCTCAAACCAGTGAGGCAATTATCCTGTATAAAACGGTAGATATCTATCTTCTGCACTATAGCATCTTTGATCGCATACTAGCCAGTTTGACTGTGAGTATTGGCCTCTTTCAGCCTCCATACTCTTTGGATGACGTTGTCTCCCATAAATGGGCATTCTATTGCCTTTACTTCCCTAAACACAGGAGAGCAGACATGGAGCCGCGAGCTAAAATGAGCCAAAACGCGATGAAGTATGGACATAAAGTGGATTGATCTTGGATGTGGAGGTTTGGATTTAATGCTCAACGACCCCGAAAAAGGCTGGAAGTTCCAGGCTGGATAGAAAATCACCTGTAGAGGCTAGAAGGACCCAGAAGAGACCTCCGTAACCGCTAACTCGTTACCTTGTAGACGCAACTTTTGGTGAGTTTCTGTGTTGTATGGTTGATAAATTATTAAACTATGAATCAGAGGAGCTGTTTTTGCTCGTGGGCAAGTCTCTCGGTCTCAGGTCTTACAAAGCCTGTGAGCAACAAACTTTTACAATAACAAATAAATAATAAAAAGTACATTAACACGAGATAAAAAATTGCCGGCGTTAATTAAGTAATTAGTTAACGCGATAATAACGCGTTAACTTTCCCAGCCCTATTTTAAACCAATCACCATTGTCTTGGGCGGCACTAAGCGCCGGACAGAGGCACGGTGCCTCTGCAAAATAGCCTCAGGAAGGAACTTTTGGTGGAGCACGTGTACGTTCAAAGGTTGTTTTAGTCGTTAACAGAAAACTCAGATTGGACAAATAGTCTAGCTAGCTGTCTGAATTTACCCTGCAGAGATCTGAGGACCAGTTAACCATAGTCCTCAGAAATCCACTAGAGGTTAGAACGCCGACACAAAGCCAGCCGAAAAGAGGGACATTGGCGGAATTTCCAGCAGCACCGGTAAAATCCTGGCAACTTAGACTGAGCTTTTACTATAATATCTCTCATGTACAGATTTGACTGAAAACAACAACAAAGAAGAAACACAAGAGTCTACAGCCACATTCTAATCTTGTAATATACCCTCTTCTAATAGTAATAACAATATTTAAAAAAAATATATATATATATATTTATACTTTATTAATCCTGCAAGGGAAATTACAATGTTTTCACTCTGGTCTGAATTACACACATATGCTCAGAACCTATACATGCACTAATGGAGAGATGTCAGTGTGAGGGTGCCGCAGATGTCAATGGACAGGCCGAGCAGTTGGGGATTCAATACCTTGCTCAAGAGCACCTTGACTTGAACCACTTTCCGGTTCCCAACCCAACTCCCTGCAGACTGAGCCACTGCCCCCCCCAACTGTTCTACCATGTCTCCTCTTTGCTATATTATCATTTAAACTAAGCTTTAACCGGATGAGGGCGGTAGATTACAAGTCCACAAAGGGGAGTGTGGGGAAAAAGAATATCTTTACCACATGTCATGGGAATCCATTCAATAGTTGATGAGGTAAATGACTCCAAACCACCAATCAGGGGTTTGTCAGGGGTTCATCAAAAATTATATATCATTTATCACTTGAGAACCACGTAGAGTGTATATACAGTACAACACTTTGTACCAATCCACTGAGAAGACACTGAGACATTTTACGAGGAAAGTGAGTGGATCACCAAAGTCATTATGATTCATTCTTTGGGGACAATGAATGTTTGTACCAAACTTCATGGCATTCCTTCCAATAGTTATGTCATAAAAAACCTGAAAGCAGACTTTTCCCTTAGTGAGGTAATAGTGTTGCTTAATGATTTGATGTGTTGTCTCAACATCAACATGTTGCTCAGTTTCTAAATACTAGTCTCTTTAACCAAAGAAAATAATTTACAACATCCGTGAATTAATTGATTGTTTTTAGGCTATTTATAAAATAGCCTAAATTACATTTGTGTGTGTATGTTTGTGTGTGTGTCTGTGTTTGTGTGCGTGCGCGCGTGTGTATACATGCATGTGTGTGTGTATGTGTGTGTCTGTCTGTGTCTCTGTGTGTCTTTGTGTGTGTGTGTGTGTGTGTGTGTGTGTGTGTGTGTGTGTGTGTGTGTGTGTGTGTGTGTGTGTGTGTGACACTGACCTGGTAAGCAGGTGTGGTGAGAAGGAGGCGGGGTTGTCCTGTTCAGAGAAGAGAGGCATTGATCCTCCCATCAGCCACAGCCGGACCGACATGATGACTACCACCTGAGGGGGGGACATCAGTCACAATCCACCAACAGCTTCATGTTTACGGACTATTTATAGTGTACAATGGCAATACACCCTTTAAAACTGTAAGCCAATATTGAATGAAGTAATAGTAAATCATAAAAAACACGGCAGGACAGAGATACGACACTCGAACCTTTTCCAGAATGTTAGGGATAGCCACGCCCCCTGATTTGCATATAAGATTTGGAAATAAATAGAGAGGGAAATCAATAATTGTGGCATTAGAAAATAAAAGTCTTTCAAAATAAATAAACATGGACTTATGAAATAAAAAGTACCATGAAATAATTAAAAGTAAAACCTTTTAGTATATATATCTATTCGTATTTAGATATATGTAGAGTACATTGATTCATTTTTATATGAATACTTACATTAATTTAATTATTTATGTATTTGTTGCCTCATTTATTTATTTCATGATGTATTTGTTAACTCTGATGTATGATGTATTTCAAAGGCATATTTATTTATTTATTTATTTATTTATATAATTTACATAAATTTAAACCCAACAATTGTCACCACAAGCAAGCACTAGGCAACAGAGGCAAGGAAAAACTTTCTTTAAGAGGCAGAAACCTTGAGCAGAACCATGGCCCTCTTTTAGCCCCTGCCCCCCAAATGTCTGTGCACAGCATGTGTGTGTGGGTGTGTGTGTGTGTGTGTGTGTGTAACCCCCAATGACAGCGTATGTTAATCATGTAAATACTGTATCATAACAATCCTTTAACTATGTAAATACCTTACATATCCACACTACTTATATGACTTTATTTATATTTCTACTCTAATATTTATACTATTTGTGCAACTGTAACAAAGAGTTTCCCTTAGGGGATCAATAAAGTATTTCTGATTCTGATTCTGATCTCATACTGACGCACAAGTGGACCTCACACAGACACACAAACAGCAGAGGTTTGTGTGTGTGGAAGTGTTCATGAATCATGTATGTAGATTTATTTATTTTATTAGGACAATGCACATTAATTAAAATTACTTTAAATGCACCAGTTTTAGCCAGTCGGCTCATTTTCGACTGTAGTCCTAGTTACCTATCATGCATGTCTTCATTGTGGGAAAAAACCGGAGCACCTGAGGAAACCCACGCAAACACAGGGAGAACATGCAAACTTCACACGGAAAGGCCCGAAAGAACTTGGATTTGAACCCAGAACCTTCTTGCTGTGAGGTAGAAGTGCTAAACGCTGAGCCACCGTGCTTAATCAGTCACCTGTGAATAAACGCTGCACGCTTGCTGCTGCTGCTCGCCGGTAACTTTTTATTTTCTTAACTTACTAGACTCACCTTATTGGACAGTGTAACTGTCATTACCGTTTGTGTAAGTTTTCATTATTAGCTCACCTGTTCCGCTCCCAGTCTGAACCTCACCTTGACACTGCCTAAGTCCTGATCCAGAATGTGGGCCAGTAGGCCATGCATCGTCTTTGTGTTTATTTGGCTCTCTACTGCCTGTCCACCTGCTAGTGATGGGTTTGCTGCAGTACTCGGCCATCAACCTGCGCCAAAGGCTCTCCACCTACACCCGGACATTGTCTTCCAGCCCCGCTGGAGATACATCCACTGAGGGTCCCGCCGGAATCTCCCCCACAACAGCTCAACAGGAATAAAGGCCATCTGGTCCAGCTCTCGTCGCCATCCACGCTCCACTAACCGGGCTGTTGACCACAGCGTGTTAGCCCGCCAAGCTTGGTCAGTGAGTTAAGAGTCTGGGTGTCATCCTTGACAGCACACTATCCTTTTAACCCATATCAATAACATTACCCGGTCTGCCAACTTCCACCTACGAAACATCAAACGCCTTACCCCCCACACTGCCGCCATCCTTGTCCACAGTCATGTCACTTCCTGTCTGGATTACTGTAACTCTCTCCCCTTCGGTCTTGCTCACAAATCCCTGGACAATCTTCAAATGGTCCAAAATTCAGCTGCAGGCATCATAATTCAAACCCCCTCCATCCATCCATCACTCCTGTCGTCCAACAGCTCCACTGGCCCCCAGTCCAGTTCCGTATCCAATTCAAAATCCTCCTGTTTGCATTCAAGGCCATCCACAACCTTGCCCCCCCATATTTTTCTGATCTCCTCCAGCGTCCAACTCCCTCCCGCTCCCTCAGACCCTCTTCCTCCATACAACTCTCTGTCCCCTCAGCCAGTCTCAACACCATGGGGAGCAGTACACTCAGCCCCTCTGCAAGTCATTATCAGCCCCCCTTCCAAATCAAAACTCAAAACACATCTGTTTAAAGCAGCCTATTACACTTAAATGTCTTTTGCTATGCCTCTTTCTGTTGTTATTGTTGTATAGTATTTTTTAAATGTCTTATGTATGTATACCCTGTATGGCGTCCTTGAGTGCTGAGAAAGGCCCTTTTGAAATAAAATGTATTATTATTATTATTTGTGTTTATCTGTCATGAATGCAACCTCTGTGAAAACAATAATTAGAAAATAGCATGTTTTTGTCTCTGATTACGGCTTTGTTGGGCACTTTCTTTCTTCCTTCTCTAGCTCGCCCACTGCTGCGCACTCTCTCCCTCTCTCTTCCTCTAAACGCTGTGTGTTTACAAGTAGAAGTGATACAGCCTACATATTACACCTTTAAAATCTGTGTTTTACTTTGGAAAACTGCCATTAGTAATTGTAAGTATTTACAATTAGTAGGCAATTGACCATAGCATGCAGAACCACAAGTATGGTACTTATGTGGTAAAAAAATCGAAATGATTACTCACATAGGCAGAGACGAGGCAGGCTCTCTTGATGAAGGGGCTGCAGATGTGTTGGAGGTCCCTGAATCTGGAGCTAGACAGGTGACTGAGGGACACAGACATACAGCAGGTCAGTCTCACTCTACACAGCCTTAAGTCTTACTGGGTGTTTTGGCTGTTAAAGTGGCCATCTCGTTCAATGTGACTGTGAATTACATTTTAACTGGTGGAGAGCAGACCCCTTAGAGCGTGTTCCACAGAGCATGTCTTACAGTAAGGAGATATTCCAAATGACACAAAGTGAAATAAACAGTGGTTAGCATTCACAATGTTTCTTAAAAAAGGGACATTGTGAATTGTAACAAGAAAATCAACACCAGCAAACAACGACAACTTATGCGTTTATTAACATGTATTGCGCGCACCTAGGTTGATATCCCCATATTTTCCCACTGATTTTATTGTTTTAATGCTTTTATTTTTACCGTAACAACTTTATACTATTACCTGCCCAGGGACTACAGATGAAATATAGCCTTTCTGGATAACTCTGGCATACTTTCAATGTTATTTCTATGCACTGTCCCGTGAAATGAAGTAAAGAGTTCCTTCATTACGATGAACAAACACACACACTGTAGTGTATTCACAAATACTGACTAGAATGTCGGCGCTCGGGCCCTAATAATTTCACAATCCTATATTATTTCACTTTGACATTTGTTTGCATTGTGACAGGTTTTTCAATGTCAATCTACATTTTTTCTTGATGGCTGTAAATGTTCAGTGACAGCTTTTCTTGTACGCTTTAAGATTTTTACTATGTCAGTGGTTTTCAATTTTAACTTAGTGCCACTGTTTTGGAGTAGGGAGGAGGGGCCTGAGGGGAGGGTTAAAATGGGCATGGTTTACGGGCAATTTACATAGGCTACTGGAGAGAGACTGCACCTCCACAGGAATCCTCACAGATGTGTTAAAACCGCAAATCTGCTATGTCTTCCTCAAGTTCACCTGGAAACTTTACCAAAAAAAAGAAGCAGGCTGGTTTAGTGTTAACTTTTAATGTAGGCCTGAGCTGTGCTGTTACGGCACAGGACAGATTCCAGATCGGCCAATCTGAGCTTTCATTTTTTCAAAGGCAGAGCATAATACCCAGGGCTTGGTTTAAACTATCACCATTTCTAGCCACCGAGGGGCCATAGGCAAGCTGGGGTAACTCATATTAATGATAAAAAATCTCATAAAGTGACATTTTCATGCCATAGGACCTTTTAAAGTACCTGGCGGCAGCCAACTACACACCAGTTAACCTAACTGCACTCACAAGTCTGTCTTCTCCATCAAAACAAATGTTGTGTTGGCGCTTCTTCCTAATTAAGGACATTTTGCGACCTCTTAGTAGTTTTGTCCTTAAAAAGTGTCCATTTTAACAACATGTAAGTGTTTGCATTACTGCAATGCAAAGTTTTCAAAGTCACCACACACATTCATTGATCCAGCCATTCAATAAAGATAATTATGAACCCCCCCTCCTCACCCCAGACCACAGAATCCTATAGATTAGCCTGAGGTAGAAACAAAAGAAAAAGCTTTAACTGCAGAAAAAGGCAGCAAGAGAATAAGATGAGAGGGAGGGATCATGCAGATACTACTGAAAGGAAAAGCAAGGAGAATCCATTCAACACCCCGTCACTTTGAGATGTTTCCCTTGTGCAGAGCTTTCAAAGCATTCTAGAGACGGTGAGAGAAGAGATCTCACAGGAATTCTACACTCATTCTGTCTGTCTCACACTCTGTCTCCGCCTGTTTCATCTTTGCTTCTCTCTCCCTTTGCTCTTGACTCCCTTTACTCTATATTTGTCTTTGCTCTGTCTGTTCTGCTGAGATTTGAGGAGGCAAGACACAATGACAAAGAGTCAGACTCTGCAGCCGCTGCAGCCATTGCACTCGCGTCTGCACTGCAAAAAGAAAAAGAAAAAAGAGCTAGGCTGTTTTCCCTGAGTAACACCATTGAACTTGTTTCTAGAGAGTGGTGCACTTACTTACTTTTAATGGACTCAAACGCTCTCAATAAAAATCTCAAAAGTAAAAAATGTTAGCAATGTGCACTTTGGAGAGAATCCGGGTGAAAGCATTGATACCTTAATTATTTGGTGTGTTCAACCATAGCAGTCATGAGGCAGAATATATAAATAGTATGAATATAAATATCGGTTCTCATAAGTTTTGAGATGATTGAGACATGGCATTTGAAATTCGGGATCATGAATAAGTCACTTCTTTTTTGTATTACCGTTGTTATTAGAATCAGAATTAAGTTTATTGCCAAGTAGGTTTTCCCTTGCAGGAAATTGGCTGCGGTGCATACAATAAACATGCAGGCAAAGTACTTCTAAAGTAAAAAAAGTATAAATATAGAATAGAAGAATGAAAAAGACTATCTTATATTAATAATGTACAATTTAATTGTTTTAGAATGAGAGAGCAGTTGTTGATCAGCTCATCAGATAAACATTCACACACATTCACACTCCGATGCGCAGCACCGGGGGCAACTCAGGGTTCAGTGTCTTGCCCAAGGACACTTCGACAATGACTGCAGGAGCAGGGATCAAACCACCAACCTTCCGATTGGCAGGCAACCGCTCTACCACTGAGCCACAGCCGCCCCATGTACGTATTGTAAATAGACGGCAACCCTGTCTGAGACAAACCTGGGTTTGTTGTTGTTGTAGTGTAGATTGACAAAGTTTCAGAGGATGAGGGCCAAACATTACTGAACATTGGCACAAAGGTTAAAGGAATAATGTATGTAAATCAGTGGTTCTCATTCTTTAGAATTTCAGTGGTCTTAGTTGACCCCTCAACATTAATTTAACTTTGGGTCCCTGGTGTAGACCTGTTCACCACAGACCCAAATCTTCTCAGCTGTTGCTGACATATGCTACTGTCTCTTCATGTGGTTCATTATGTTTGGCAAATTGTCTGGGTCAGTTCTTATATCATAAGAAGTTAATAATGTAAATGCTAAATGCCCTAAAACCTGTTAATACAACAATGCAAAGGTTCTTAACCCTACAGTTTTGCACATATCATGTAAGACTTGATCTCTCCATTTTTTGCAAAAAAAACTCTCCAGAAAGTGCCATTTAATGGTTTATTTTTCAAATTTTTTTGCTGGGGGAGCATACCCCCAGACCCCCCTAATCCAACCCTGAAGGATGAAGACCCAAAGAAATTGCTTTGTAAGCGGCAAAATATCGGTTGGCCCCCCAAATCTCACTCCAAGGTTTGGGGAAAAGTTGGCAGCCCTGAAACAACCACACCAAGAGGGAAAACAAACCTCCAGAACAGAATCCAGTGATTCTACTTAACTAAATGAGGCTGGTGAATTTATAAATGTAAATGACAGTTGTAGCGGGCATAACACCAACACTCCTACCTCTGCAGTCTCCTTTTGGTCAGCTCCATAAATGTATTATTAAATTTATGCTGAATTGTCTAATTGACAAATAGGGGTAGACGTTAGATGGTGATGCCATGTGGCTTAGAGTCCCTCATCAGGGTCGTGAAATCAACGTCCCAGTCTCCTGCCAACTCTGCTACCCTCTTACAAACCTGCTAGCCCCGGCTAGCCATCCAGCTGGGCAATCAAGTTTTCAAATGTAAACATCAGATTAAACACCACCGAAAATGTGGAGAAGATGAGCCCAAGCTAGCTTAGCCTAGACTATCTATGCAACTTTAACATCTACATGCTTCCATTGGCCCAGATAATGACTATAGTCTTGCGTTGACTTCGCTAGCCTGGCTGGTCAAGTAGACAAAGTAAAAGGTGAAGATGGCTACCAGCTACGACCTTTGGCTACAACCCCGACCATGTGGCAAGCAAGACTATGTCTGCGTCCATCTCCATCTTAAACACTGATGTCATGGGATTAGATTTCACTGGAATTCTACCTCGTACAATTGTGTCTGACAAATAAAAATGGATTGACTGACTAACGAATCAAGACTCTATAGTTTATGAATTGCAAAGCAGATAGTGCTGAAGTAAATGTTTCAACAGATTAATCGACTATGAAAATAATTGTTAGTTGCAAACCTAGCTCCCACCACTACATAATAAGTACGCACTATAGCAATGATTGTTGTGCTCCTTACATGTAGGCTTGTTCTGATGCTTTGGCAACACAGATGGATTTTTTTTGTCATGCCAATGATCAAACTGAAAATCTGAGAAAGAGAGACAGCGAGAAGAGAGAAAGAGAGAGAGAGAGAGAGGGAGGAAGAGGGAGAGAGTGCGGGAGAGGAACAGACAGATGTTGTTAGTGTCTTCCGACCCGGGCCTCAACTTTTCCCATAGGATCATGATAAAGACGATTCCGTGTCTCGGCATGGCAGGATGCTAATTTACCATGACAACTGTTACCGTGGCAACACTGAAGGATGAATGGAGGGGAGGAGGTGTGTGTTTGTGGGGAGGTGTTGTTGGAGGTAGGAAGTGAAACAGAAAATAGAGTGTAGCTGATTGTTTTGAAGAAAGGTCGGAGCTTCTTCTCACACATGAACAGGAGACGGTAAAGGACTGCAGCTCAAGTCAAAGCCCTCGATACTCACTCGCAGCTGAAAATCCTTTATAATTCCTCCTTCTCAGTGACATTTTCTCTCCTCCTCCTCTTCCTCACTATGTACCACGGTTATTTAAACGTACCCAGCCGATGAAAAACGACAGGGCCTATGCACAACACTCCAGGCTAAGACTGAGTCACTGAATGGGTGCAGTGGAAGCTCTGAAGTGACCTACACACACACAACACACACACAACACTGCTGCATGGTATCAGCGGTTGTAGATCATGATAATGATGAGATATACGTCTCCAAATGGCTTTATGATGTAAATGAATCCACTTCTGATAAAAACATGGACAGTTATGGGTGTTCCGTATCATACATTTAAAAACCTCCATAATGTTTTTATTTTTTATTTCTGGAGTCATTTAATGGAAATGTTCAGTTTCCAGGAATTTCTAACATTTAAGGATAGCAATTCTCAGAATATGTGTCAGAGCTTTATGCAGGATCGACATTAATAGACCTTATTTACCCTCCCTGTTTTGCTGCTTTTTCTCATCACTTCTTTCTATCTCTCATCTCTCTCTCTCTCTCTCGCGCTCTCTCGCTCTCTCTGTCACTCTCTCAGAGTTGATGTTATGCCATGCAATGTCTTATGATGTGTGATGTAGTGTGAACTGTGAAGGGCAGCTCTGGGGCAGTCACAGAGCTGAAACCCTTCACAACTCTCTGACACGGACAAAACCGACATTCTGCCTGCATGCTATCTGTGTGTGTGTGTGTGTGTGTGTGTGTGTGTGAGTATGTTTGTGTGCGGATTAGGTGCCCTTTTTTGATCATTTAACTGAACTAAATGTCCGTGCACCTTCCTGAACACCCGCCACATAATGTTCCATCTAAAACTGGACACTTCAGTCCTGGAACTTCTGTCACTCTGCTTACAAAACTGTCACCAAGATTGCAGTTTCAGCACTTGACGCCATGTTTACTAAATCAAGTCATTTTAAATCTCAAAGGCAGAGTGGAGGCCAATTTAGCATGACTCACAGGAAATCCATTGACACAACGGTAAGCTAGTAAGGATTTAATTCATTCATAAATTAACTAATGAATTAATTAATGGTGGTAATGGCGCAGTGGATATAACCCATGCCTTTAGTGTGAGAGATCTGGGTTTGATTCCCACTGCGATACATCAACCAATGTGTCTGCAAGCAAGGCACTCAACACCTAGTTGCACCAGAGGCGTGAGACCTCTGACATAAAGCAAATGTAAGTCACTTTGGATGAATGACATGTAATGTAATAATTAAAGTAGGGCTGTAATCTCCCAGTCGACTAGTTGATTTATTGGTCGATACGTTCTGGATCGACAAAAATTCTGATTGGTCGATTTTTTTGCCGTGTTATTTCATCCAGTGGAAGCATAGACCGTAACTGTCTATGGGTGGAAAGCACTAATTGCCAATGGGGGTGTTTTCGGAGCATCCCTGTTTCACAGTAACAGTCTGTCTTCAGAACACCCCCCTGTTTTCTCTTTTGTTGGATTAGCCCAACCCACTGGGGACAGATTGAAGAAAGAACTAAAAAGCCTTGTTTTGCAGAATATTTATTTAATTGTGAGTGTTTAATTTCCAGTAAGTCCTCCTCTACCATGTCAAAGACATCGCCAGTGTGGCAGCATTTTACAAAAATAGATAATGGGAAAAAGTTGAACGCAAAGTTTGCAAGCAACAGTTTGCATATCGCAGCTCGACAGCAAACATGGCATATCACCTAAAAACAGTAAGCTAACCTGTCTGCGTTAGGTTGCCCTGTCTGTTTTGAGTAGACTAGCTGTATGAACATATCAGAATTGGCATATTTCATAGTCTAATAATCTTTTAATGAATACCGGCGCACCCACCTGCAACTACGGTAGCCTCCCCCAGACCCCCCCAAACCCCGCTGGATGTTAAGCCTCTACTATCCAATACGCAAAAATAATATCACGGAAGGAATTGTTGACTTTATTGCTCAGGATATGAGGCCCATTGCTGCTGTGGAGGGCTGAGGTTTGAAGAACTTGTTAATATACAGCGCCAGCACGAGTAAGAGTAAAAGCTTTAAACTAATAGTCTATCCGTGTCTCTGTGTTCAGCCGCTCCGTGCAGGGAAACAGAGCGCTGATGCAGTGCTGTCAGAGCCGACAGACGAGTGTCATTTTAGTGCAAAATAATTAGGTAAAAAATGTTTTAATATACTGCAAATAGCCTACAAGGACAAGTACTGCGGGACAGTACAGTTATTTAATCTTTGCATCTCTTTGCAATCTCTGCATTTTTTTCCCGCCCCTCCGCGGAACCAAGTAGTGACCTAAATGTGTAGGGGTTCACAATACACCAAATCCACGATAGGATTCAATTAAAAAAAATGTCAGCACCTTTGCCAATTCCAATATCAGCCAATAAATGGCAGGGGGCTGCATTACAACAGTTTGAGTTTCTCAGAGTTTACAGGGGGCACCTGAATGCACCAAGAGTTTACAAGCTGCACCTGCATGCACCATAAAGTCCTTTCATGGCCCACATGTTTTACCTTTGTCCAGGGGTGTGGTGCTATTTATTTAAGTACCAGCTCCCCTGATCCATTCCATGAGGTTTCTGTGAGCTTCTTCCGCAAATAAATCATTTTTCATAATAAAAACAATTTAAAAAAAACAGTGTATTTGTTTTCAATTCTGTTTAGAGTTGTAAGCGGTGTAAAACTTAAAGGCATGAAACAAATGCTGAAACCTTTCAATCAATTTTGGCATTTTTATCCTCTTCTGGACAAGTCAAGTGACTGCTGTGAAAGGGCAGCTGACAACATGGCAAAGTCTGTGTGACAGCTTGGAGAGACAGCTGACAAGAAGGAACAGATCCTAATGGGGCTGTCATGGGCTAGCTACCCTTGGCAGCAGTCCCCTAGTTCAGTTGCTTGGAGACAGCCACTAAATGCCACAAAAAGTCGACAAGGTTCCCCCTAGAGCCTGTGATGGCTCACTGTACTATTACTATTGATAGCACGGTTCCAGATCCTAGTACGGAAACAGCTATGGAAAAGAAGAGCAAAGTGCATGAGAAAGTCATCAGCAATATGTGTACATGTGGGTTGGAGAAAATAACATCAGTAAATGGCTTAAGGATCCACCAAGGGAGAAAAAAGGGCTTGAGAGAGCAGAGACTGGGCCTCACACTGACAAGCACTTCATCTAAGGGAACAGCTCAAATCAGTCGAGTGAAGCACAGCGATGGGATGCTAACCAAAGCTCAAGGAGCATCAACACCCCCGTCACTGGAGAAAATGCTACAAGCACAGTAATTCAAAGATTAAGATCAAAGGGCACAAACCGGGTGTGATGTGGCCCAAAGTTGGCAACAAAAGGCTTGGAAGGATGGGTGACATAGTGTAGAAAAGTGCTTTAGAGTGGTTAAAGGGAGAAGGGAAAAGAAAGTACCAGCACCAGCCAGGCTTAGGAGACAGCAAGAGATCGAGAGGGTACTCAGAGAGAGGTGACAATTACGCAAACAATTGAAAACAACAAGAGCAAAGGTATCGTGGCACTAAGGCGGACATTGGGAGCCGCCTGGCGAGAAAATCTGAGGAAGATTCGCAGGAAGAGAAAGCATTAAAGAACATGTTTTTATTAAGACCCCTTCAAGTTTGGCAGAGACCTCTTCACAAAGACAAAAATTGAACTTGGGAAGTAACCAAGCAGGAACTGGAAAACGGCCACTACAATACCAAAAAGCATGAGCAGATGGTAACTCCCCCAAACATCCAACCAATTCAACCCCCTGAATTCAATCTAGGCCTCCTGAATGGAAAGAGGTTGAAAACACGGTCCGGCAAGCAAGAGCAGCAGGGTCTGACAGAGTGCCATATGGGTTCTACAAGAAGGCACCTAATGTGCTGTGCTTTTTCATGAAAATAGTGTGGGAGAAGCAAAAAAATACCCAAAGCTTAGCAAAGGGCTGGCGGTGTGCAAAAAGAGAAGAATGCATCAGGCATCAACCCATTTTGGCCAATCTCCCTTACTGTTGAGAGGGAAATGTTTTTCAGCATAGTAGCACAAGCAAAGGCTGTCCGCCCACCTGAAAGGGCCAAAAATATATTGATACATCTGAACAGGAGGCAGGAATTTCGTGATTCTCTGGTTGCCTGACGTGACACAGGGATGTAACGATGCATCGTCAATCGGTTCAATTTAATTGTGTAAAGATTACAACAGGTTGTGATAAAAAAATGAATCGGGATGCAACAGCCTAGGGACTTGACACTAGTTAACATACAGCAGGTTAAGTTAGCCTAACGTTAGCTAGTACCTTTAAGCTGGCTTAAACACGGTTAAAATGAAAAAAACTTTGTTGGTATAAGTTATTGTTATTACGTTTTAAATAAATCCTTTAAAAGTATCTATACGGTCATAGCAATAACCAAGCCTTTCTTTAATCTTCAATTTTGTATCCATTTTTTGTTATTGAAAATAAAATACATTTTAGTTGCAGAGGACACATCTGTTGTTTTGCATATAAAGAAAAGGAACATGTTTCAGTCATTTCATTCTGTAAATTAAAAAATCTTGAAATAATTGTATGGTAAAGTTCAGATTGTGAATTGAATCGAATCGATTTGAGTTACATCCCTCCAACCTAGGCATCCAGATTTGTTGTGACCTGTTAGTGGCTGGTACAGCCGTTACTGATGAAATCCCCTAGGACTAATAAATAAATCATTTTACCAGTACTATTTGTGTCGTGACATTTTTTTAAATCCATGTTTGCTAGCTACCATCCTTTCCACATCGTAACCCTGTCTATCTAAAGTATGAGTTTCTTTTTGACCGAAATACCACAAAATAGATCCAAATGGATTGGATTCGATACAACGCTCTTTGCAAACACAATTGATCACTTTCATTCCTCTGATCTTAACTATCAGTCAAAATAATTCAGAATTTCAATTAAACTCAAATATTAGGTGTAATTCTATATAAAAGAGGGTTATTGACCATGAATTCCAAAAAGTACTGAAAAACTAGTGGAAGTAAGGTGGTGTTAAAAACTAAAAAAAAGTCGAGGGGACGAAAATGTCAAAACTTTGTTTGTTTTTGACCCGGGGGAACAACACAAGGGTTAAACAGGCCCGTCACAGTCAACACTAAAATAATTAAACCGGCAGCATATGAGCAGGTAGTGTCCTTCAGCTCACGGACAAAACAAACAAAACAGGGACTCACTCATAAAAACACAGCTTGTTCGCATTTGTTTATGAAAAACAAAAGACAGAACACTCTTATTTTTAATTGGAAAAAAATGTATCTTTGGCATCTCTTACTCCCCCTTCAACTAAAATAAATGTGTGTACCGCTGTGTCCAGTCCAGGAGTGGGATCATAGTCTGTCAGCACAGAATGTCCTAGCCACTCTTACTCTAGAGGCTTGCTCTGGGGGGAATTACTAGAATTATTGGTTCATTGTAAATTATAGAGTGAGGTAACAGACCTAATAGATTAGGTAACAGACCTAATCTATCTGTAAATTTTTTTGAGATAAAAAAAATAAATAATAATAAATAGAATTCATATAGCCCTTTTTACACAGACCCAAAGATGCTTTACAGGGGAGGTAGAAAACATAAACAATGCAAAACAGAACAGAACACAAAACAGAACAAGATTCAGGCAGAGATGAAAAGGGAGTGGGGCGACGTGCTACAGATAGGCAAAGGTGAAGAGATGGGTCTTGAGGTGGGACTGGAGTATGGTGAGGGACTCACGGATTTCTAGGGGGAGGGAGGTCCAGAGCCTGGGAGCTACCCTGGGGATGGGTCTGCAGAGGTTGGTCAGTGAGATATGAGGGGCCCAGATGGTGGAGGGCTTAGTAGGTGAGGACCAGGATTTTGTAGGTGATCTGGTGGGAGATGGGGAGCCAGTGGAGTTGTTTTAAGACTACAGTGATGTGGTGCCAGGATTTGGAGCGGCTGATGAGGCGGTGGCTGCGTTCTGGACCAGTGTGAGTCGGTTGATGTTGGTAGAGCTGAGGCCATGGAGAAGTGAGTTGCAGTAGTCCAGTCGGGAGGAAATAAAGGCGTGAATGAGTCTTTCAGCAGCGGGGGATATGAGAGAGGGTCTGATTTTGGCGGAGGTGAAAGAAGGAGGTTTTCATGACATGCAGGAGTTGCTAGTCCAGAGTGAACTGCTGAGTCTTGGCACAGTGATGTAATCATCGCTATGGCTTGAAATGCTTTTATAACCCCCGTCCCCCCCCCTCCCCTCGCAGTTGACAATTTTTTTCGCCATGATCAGGGCTTATGCATTAGAGCATACACACGGCATCCCAAAAAATCACTCATCCATCTGCCAGATTAGGACCAATTTGCATTGCATAAAACCCCGCAGAAGATTACTCTCAGGCATCGTTACAGCGCCACAACCTTTCCCAGAGAAAAGGCTCCAACACTGTAACACTTGTTAAGGACTTTCTTTCTTGAAATATTAGGACTTTCTATCTTGAAATATTAGGACTATTAAGACTTTCTATTTTGAAATATTAAGACTTTCTATCATGAAATAATAGGACTTTTTATCTTGAAATATCAGGACTTTTTATCTTGAAGTATTAGAATTTTTTAATCTTCAAATATTAGGACTTTCTATCTTGAAACATTCCCCTCTGAGGTGTAGTGGAGGGGAGTAGGAAGTAGCAGCAGGGGTGGGTCTAGGATCAGACCTTGGGGGGGCTACCCCACTATTTAACTACTGTATTAGCAAATCAACAGTTAAAACAACAGGTGCAGTCTCAAATAAGTACACACCAACTTGTTTAAGTTGTTTAAAGCTGTGTGTGTGGCTGCTGCTCTCCCCAGCACGTTCTACAAAAAAAGCCAAAGGGCGCCACTGTCCAAACGTCCGTATTATACGAGTTTGGAGTGAGAACGCAATGCCAGTGCAGCACAGAAAATGTACGAGAAAAGAATAAAGACATTACTTAGGGAATTCTGGGAAAAGATCAAGAGATGGATATGGTCAGCAAAGCATTCTAATGAGCGTCAAATCAGAGACAGAGAAAGAAGGAGGAGGTGGAGGAGCTCTCTTTTCTCTTCAGAATAATTATATATTATATATTTACAAATAATTATAGTAGGTGTTCCCATACAAGCACTTTGGCTTGGTGTTTTGGTGCATAACAAACATAGAAATAAAAATACAAGCAAGTACTTGAAAGTCTAGAAACATAAATATAGAAAACTTTAAAAAAAATACTATGAAAAATATGTAAAATATATCTGTTTTAAAATGAAAGAGGGGTGCAATTTTGTGCAGGAATGTGCAAAATACTAACCAGAGAATGAGCAAAGGTTTATTATAGAGTATATTGATTGTGTGCAATATTACAGCGATAACCGTCCAAAAGATGCGCGCAAGTTTGACACATAGAGACAGATGTGAGGAGGGTAATGTAACATGTAGTGTCTCTTTACGGCTTTAAACAAAAAACCACCTCAAACACCTCCCTGAAGTCTTCATTATTGCCGGTCTGCTCCAGAGTCAGCAGGAAATCCCCTCACATTTCAGGGAAACGTAAAGTTAGGTGTCAAGCAACCGGGGTAGGGGTACTTCATGCAGCATGTCAGAGAGGTGAAGAGGGATGGAAAGGAATGAGGCAAGTAAAGTGGAAGGAATGCAAGGGGAAAGACTGCTGCATTTTGCATGTTGGAGAGAGAAAACAAGGCAGAGAGACAGGAGGAAAGACAGGAAATTACGCAAAAAACTACAAAGTTGAGAGACTTTTTCAGGTCAAAAGGCCGTTGTTTATGCTGTTCCTTCCTCCTCCAGAATCAAGCGTCATTATTTTCACCTGTTCTTGTCTTCCAGTCTGGAAGTCTCACTCAAAAGCTCAGGTCATCTTTTAGAGATTGACATTTCGAGAGTGTCACTCCCCGATGTAAGTCAAGTTCAGATTTGACTCGCACATGCGTCATTTTGCGACAAGTAGCATCTAAGATGCCCAGGTAACAACTGAGTCGCGTAAGCTTGACCAAATAGCGTTTGCTTGATTGCGTAACGTTATCTTGACAGCATAACATAAGCATGACCGAGTAGCATTAGCACAACCGACTAACGTTAACGCAGTCGAGTAATATTAAACGTGGCAGAGTAACGTTGACGCGGCAGAGTAACGTTGACGCGGCAGAGTAACGTTAGCTTAGGGTTACCAGACGTCCCCGGCTTCCGGGGACAGTCCCCGATTTTGGCCACCTGTCCCCAGCTGGATCTTTCCCCCGAAATGTCCCCGGTTTTCACTGTGACTGACAGACCCGAAATTGGAATGAAAGAAAGAAAATACTGACAAAACGTAGCCGATGGCCGCACACCCTACACACGCAGGCTCAAGGCAGCCAGAGCAAGCGGTTCTCAGTAGTGTTTTAGAAAGCCGTATTTTACGATGCTAAAATCACTGATTATTTACATTGAGTCTTGCGGGTTTAGCGAACGCAATTTTGCAGACTTTTATGTTTTAAAAAGGATATTAATTTTTAACAGAAAGGTCGACCTCCTTAGAAATCCTTTCCATAATGTTGTCAGACACTTAGAATATTAATCTGAGTCTGTTAGCAGCAAAATGAACACTTTTATGAACGTAAATATAAGCTGGACAATGATCCTATTAACTTACATTGTAGCTTGTTTCTGCCGACTGGAGCGATCTTGTTTAATACTGCATCAATGTCAAAGGAAAATATGTCCTCAATAGTTTTTATTGTATCTGACTCTCAATGAGCTGTTGCAGAAACAAGCCTTGAGCAATAAAGCAAAAGCTGTCAGTAGTTCAATAAACATTAAAACATTATGAAATATTGAAACTTTCTAGCTTGAAATATTAAGACTTTCTATCTTGAATTATTAGGACTATAAGGACTTTCTTGAAATATTAGGACTATTAAGACTTTATATCTTGAAATAATAGGACTTTTTATCTTGAAATATTAGGACTTTTTATCTTGAAGTATTAGGATTTTTTAATCTTCAAATATTAGGACTTTCTATCTTGAAACATTCCCCTCTGAGGTGTAGTGGAGGGGAGTAGGAAGTAGCAGCAGGGGTGGGTCTAGGATCAGACCTTGGGGGGGCTCAGCCCCTAATGAGAACAGCTCTAGGTCTAGTGTCCCAGTTTTAAGTTTTACAAAAGTAAAAACATTACTTGTTTTGGAGGTAAATATGCTTCTGAGCCGAAAATGTCCCTGGATTTTGTCTGAGAAATGTGGTCACCTTCCGTTAGCTTGACCGCGTAACGTTGGCATGACCGAGTAGCGTTAGCATGGTCGAGTAATGTTAGCACAACCGAGTAACATTAACACGGCAGAGTAACAATAGCATGACGGAGTCATATTAACACGGGGACGGCTGTGGCTCAGTGGTAGAGCGGTTGCCTGCCAATCGGAAGGTTGGTGGTTTGATCCCTGCCCCTGCAGTCATTGTCGAAGTGTCCTTGGGCAAGACACTGAACCCCGAGTTGCCCCCGGTGCTGCGCATCGGAGTGTGAGTGTGTGTGAATGTTTATCTGATGAGCAGGTGGCACCTTGTACGGCAGCCCCGGCCACAGTGTATGAATGTGTGTGAATGGTGAATGTTTCCTGTAGATGTAAAAGCGCTTTGAGCAGTTGTTAAGACTGGAAAAGCGCTATATAAATACAGCACATTACATTACATTTACATTACACGGCAGAGTAACTTTATTACGACCGCGTAACGTTAGCACGACCACGTAACGTTAGCACGACCGCGTAACGTTAGCACGACCAAGTAACGTTAACATGGCCGAGTAACATTAACGCGGCAGAGTAGCGTTAACACAACCGGGTTAACTTTAGCACGACCGAGTGACGTTAGCACGACCGAGTAACGTTAGCAACAACAATGGTTGCACAGCAATATAAATTACATCGGCTTTTTTTAAACAAAGAAGAAACAAAGAATACAAGGTGAGGAATCAAGCTGTGGCAGCAGTGCAGTATTTCAGTGAGTATTTACAGTAAGTGCAGCAAGAGTGAGACAGTCTGAGTAGAGTCTATCTGACAGGTAGAAGGAGATGAATCCTCAGTAGCAACAGCATGTACACCTGCCTGCCCTGTCGCTAATTAGCCACCTTTGGTAGAAACATGGAGCAGATGCTCCACTAAGATGGGAATACAAATACGGTCCTTTAATAACCACATCCCCCCTCTTCTACTTCACCTGCATGGATTGTAATGATCACACACTCAACACACAGAGAGATAAAAAACACAAATGTTCAGACACACAAACATGCATTAATACACACAGAATGAAGCTGGAGTTCCTGTGTCATAACCAAGTGGATGGCTCAAGCCAAGCCATAGTCAAAGATGGCGAGGAAATCGCGAGAGTTGGGACTCTCAAGACAAATTAGACAAATGTTGCAGTCTGAACCTTTGAATGATGTCAAAGAAAGCTTATTAACCTCACCCACAGTTACTAACACTACCCAGCGGCGTGATTGCAATAAAACAAAAGGATCCATCTGTCCCATTCACAGTAATACAGTAAGACCGAATAATGCGTGGCTGCAGCTAAAGGCAGAGAGTAGCCTAGCTGCAATTTGAGACACACTGTCGCAGTTAGAGAAACACCACTAACTGAACTTAATAAAGCGTTCAATTACAACTTGAAACTCATGGTGCATTCTAAGTTATTGTAAAATACCCCTCTGCCATCTAGTGTTCCCCCCCAACCCTACAGCACTGTTGATTGATCTGGCAATGCACGACTAGTAACTCAATAACTCTGAGAGGACTCCACCATTCATATTTTAAATGGACTGTATAGTGTTTTTTAGTTTTAGCGACTACTCAAAAGTGCTACACTACAGCCCAGGGACCACTGACACACTGGTGGAACAGCCACCGGGAGCCATTTGGGGTTCAACATCTTCAACTTCGACACGTAGAATGCAGATCGAACCATCAACCTTCTGGTAGATAACCTCTATACCCCCCCCTTTGCCAAAGCTGCCCACAGTGTGTTTAGTGGCATCTTATTTTAACACTGTGTTTTCACACTGTGGCCTGTTTGTGACATGCTGTGGACAGTTTTGGTAAGTTTGCTTGCGAGATTGTTGCTTTGCCTTTTGACCGCAGGACATTCAGTGCTAACAGCCTTCCCGTGACACGAAGTGAGGCTATAGTATGCATACTAGTCTGTCTGAGCAAGCAGTCCAAGGTAACTGGATTTGGATTTAACCATGCAAGCATTTAAATCCAACTGGGAAATGGGATTTTTATGTATTTGCAGCTGGAGGAGACATTTGATGTATGTTCTTTGTTTCACACAGCATTGGTAGTAATTTATTCTTTTCTGCTTGCGCTATATAGGCTTTTAGTGTTGCCATGTTTTATGCTCACAGCACTTAATCCTTAATCAGTTCGTGAATTAGTCGAATATTTACAGGTGTCCAGTGCCATGTCTATGGCTTTGCAGCAGCTGACCTCAATTTTAGTAAAAATACACACAAGCAGCATCGCAATCACCATGACAACCATCACCTCTAACAGTCCTTTATTTATACAGAAAAAGTAACATTCACATGTTGGAGCCATTTATGCCATTTTTATGTTATTTCATAGTTTGTTAGTATAATTGAGGGAGCGGCCTCAAGCACGTATTCAAAATCCAAGTTTCAGGAACAGGAGTCCAGGAACAGGAGTTTTCTTCACCCATGAAACCATAAAACGGTATACGGTATCCGATGTAAAAGCTAGATGGGAGAAATTCCCACATGTTGGACTTTTTTTTGTCTGCTCAGTGCTCTTTGGTGTATTATGTCTATGCCGTATTACAGCAGATGCTTGGACAAATTCAGAAAAGATTCTGGATTTCGAATGTAATTTTATCGGTACATTTGATCGGTAATTAGAGCCTAGTTATTTTCCTTGTTCTATTTTTAACAAAGTCGTGCTGATAAAGACATCAGTTTAAAGACATTCAGCAAGCAATTCAGGAGCTGTTTTGATCTTCTCTTCAACTTTATTTGTTCACTTCATAATTCTTCTTTTCCTACTACATGCTTCTTCATACTACATCTGAACTGCAGTTCATTTTTTGACTGCGGCAATTTTAAAACCGTGGGTCCCAACCCCAACACAGCTTCACACTGTTGGATTTTGTTTCTGTCTGAACAAACACAACTCTTCAAAGTATTATGATCACACAGCTGACAGGCCTGTAATGAGAGAGACACACACACACACACACACACACACACACACACACACACACACACACGCACACACACACTTCAGAGAATTTCTTTGATGCATCTTGCCTTGTTGTCAGATTCTGTCATCTTCATCACTATTATACATCACATTTCCTCTACAGTTTCCCCCCATTGAGAGAAAACAAAAACAAGCTTTCTATCATGCTTTACCAGAGATCATAACATCACACAATAGGAGTGTGTGTGTGTTTCACTGACAACTACTTTTTTTTTTGGTGGAGCAAGCTGAGCAGGGCAGACAGCTTGTTACAGCAGTCCAGCAGAACTCCCCTGGGCATTTTTGGTCCAACTTTAAAGAAATGAAGTATTGGTAAGTGAATACAAACCAGCAGTCAATCTACAGTTTGCACTCGGTTCTGTGTGAGCTGTCATTATTGGGTTCTCAGACATCTGACTTAATTTAATCAAGCTTTTTTGGCAGGCAATTTTAAACTTCGGAAAGGCAGTGTATGTCTGCATGGATTTAAAAGTTCATTTCTGATTAATTCTGCCGCCTCACCTAACTGTGATGTAATAGGCCATACTCTGAGGTATATTTTTCATGACAGCGGTAGCAGAACACTGGCTGACAATATCTCCAGTTTGTGCCAATTAAGGCTATGTTAGCAAGCATTTACATTCCACCTCAGACAGCAGAAGAGCCTCTCATAGTAAAGCCACTATCGCTGCTAAAAGACAGGTACCCACAGGGACTCTCTCTTTAAGGACCATTAATGTTCTTCTAGTGACTCTCAAAGCCCCACCCAACTTCTTGTTTTTCCAGCAGAGACATGGCATCTGACAGAAGCCGCTCATGGCTGGATAGCTCTTACTACCAGCTCTACTTTTTTTTTCTCCATGCTGTTTTTTCTCCAACTAGTAATGTTAGAAAAACTCCAACACCCACCGGAGTTTGCTAGACCGGAAATAAGACAACAGGCATGCTGCACACACTTGTTCGGGCTTGCGAGCTGGCCAAAGAGTACTAACGTTACGTTTTGAGTGGATGGCGAGCGCGGGATGCCAAAATGGACGTTTTCTGGATGGAAAAGTTTACTTTTTAAAAAGTTGCCTAATGTTCCATTGGCAAGACCAAATTGATCTGTGTGTTTGTTCTGAAATACCACACACAGCTGCCAATTAATAATTGTATTAAAGATTTTATTACCAAACTAAGTTGAACAGAAAATGGGGGGGCTCAATAGTGGCCCACACTTTATGCCCTGGGCTCAGCTAGCTGGTTAATAAGACCCGAGTCAATTGATTGCATGATAAAGGGAGTGTACATGTACATGAAAGTTTGTCATCTATTAGGAACTCGGAGTAGAGCCGCTGCTCCATTGCATGGAAAGGAGCCAGTTGAGGTGGATCAGGTCCCACCCAGGACTACGTGGAGAGATTATATCTCCAACCTGGCTTGGGAACGCCTCGGGATCCCCCAGTTGGAGCTGGCTAAAGTGGCTTGGGAAAGGGATGTTTGTGGTCCCCTGGTGGAGCTGTTAATGTAGTGTTAAGTTACTATTTTACCATCCATATGCACATTAGGCTTGAACACCATGAGTATAGAATTCTCACAAAAATCTACTCCCTCTTTCCAGGTAGAAATACCAGCAAGAAATTGGATTTTACGCATGTGCGTGCTTCTGTTCATGCACTAAATACAATATATCAACTGAAACAAGATACATTCTCCAAACCTTTCATGCTAAGGAGCAGCTTACAGTTCAGCTGTGTGGATTTTTATTTTTGAATATGTATGAATGCAGTGAAGTGCAAAATCTGTAAACCCAACTACATACATGGAACAAACAATATGAATTCCTTTGTTATATGTGACATACTGGGGGAAGAAGCCTGTACAAAAGACATATTTGACAGACCACTATCTCTAAGTCATCCGTAAACACACCACACGCAATGAGAAAACAGCAATATATGGACTGTGCCAAACCAAAGCAAACAGAAGAAGAGGTTAAAGCGCAGGCTTGTCCAGCCCTGCCGATTGGTAGATTCCCCTTGATCACTGAGGATAAGCAAACTCTTTACGGCATGAAAGTGGCCAATGTCAAAGCCATTAAAAAACATTCCAGAAATTCTTGTACAGGGTTAAAAGCAGAGTTTACACAGAACATGCACACAATCAGGATTTTTCACTCAGAATGTTGTTCCTGCAGGCTCTCAAACGTTGTTTACAGACAGATCAGTGCTCCAGTGTTGGTATTTACTTAACAGTTGTTAATGAATTTCTATGCAGTCCCAGCCTGTTGCTCTGATTTTTCTTTGTTTTTGACACTTATTTTCACTTCCAGAGCTCTTTATCTCTGAGATATCCAAACTCTCTCTACTGGCAGCTGTGAAGGTTTAATTAAGGCTTAAATTAAATCAGCAGCACTTTAATCTCCTCTGTATACCAAACAGGAAGCTTGGGACTGGGCCGGCTGTCTGTGACGCTGGCAACATTCCATAATACCTCCTTGTAGCAAATCCCAAAACAGCATTGAGACTGCACATGACTGTATTAGTAACCTCCCTTACACTGGCAAATTTGAATTTGCTCTCACACTTAAACTCATTTACATTGTACAATGTATTTGTTCTGGTAGAATGCCAGATAAACACGTTTGTCCGTCTTGAAGCAGGTTTTTGGGCCATTGATTCAATTCCGGGTATGGACTGGAATTCCATCATCATATCCTCTCTCAGTCAAAGAGCTGCAGGAAGAGGGGAAGACATTCACTCCTCCCCAAGGGTGGAACTTTGGGTTCAACATTGGGGGGGGCAGAGACCTTAAATAGTTATATATACCGTATATACATACTTTTTTTTTCCTGGCATGAAAGTGGGGGGTTGGACATGTTCAGCGTCAATCATTTTCTTTTAATGCACCAATTTATGTTGGAAATACCTTAATTTATGTGAAGGAAATACAAGTGACAATTCAAAGTATAAAAATATAATGGATAAAAGGCAGTAACGGGGCTTTTACGTTACAGACCTGGGCCTGGATCCTAAAGCTGACCCCAAGGCTAGCCAGTTTTGATTATTGAAGGGGGTTGACCCCCTCTGTAATTTTAATGTTTCTACCTTTTTTTCGGGTGCAAATGTCTTCATGTCCAACAACAGCAACCACAACCATTCACACCTTGTCATCCCATATCATCCGGGGCCTCATAGTAAATAATGCTCTCCCAAAGGAATACTGGAACTTGAAATGTTTCTGAGGGAAACAGGAAATAGGGTCCATAGTGTGTCCTTTGAACAAAAGGATTGACTTGCTTAGCACTAATCCCACAGAACCACAGTTCTGGAGGTATGTGGTAGTATCGTGTTTTTACTGTCAATAATTTTCGTTCACACATATAGAGCTGAAATGATTAGTTGATTAATCCATTACTTGATCGACTGAAAAATTATTTACGATCTTGATGACGGCTCATTTGCTTCAGTCAGTTTTTCAAACAAAACGGCCTAAAACAAGCAATTTAAGGATATCACCTTGGGACTCTGCATTACGAGAGTCTGTAATTAGAAACCTGCCAAAGAGTTAATACGTAGGGTCAAGAGGTTTATCTGGCTGTAATCAAAGTATTGGCTTGCATGTAAACTCACTAACAGATATATATATAGAGGGAATCGCCTCTGGCTGCCTGCTGGGCTTCATCTGTTTAAATGCCAAGGTCAGCCAGCATTCCCTTTAATATACTATAAGCACACTCACCTTGGGCCCTGAGATTTTGTTATGAGGCTTTTCTTCACTCTTTTTTGACATTTCAAAAATTTGCTTTTTTACAGATCCTGATATTCCCGTTATTGGGTCTGGATTGAAACGAGCGGTTTTCCGCCTTATATGGTCTACTTATGAATATTTAGATGAGCTGCGTGCTGATTGGTTGAGCGATGCACAAACAAACACAGTGGAGATCAGACACTGCAATGTTATACATTGTTTGTCTTTATTTAATTTCTAAATTTACTTCTGATACTTTCTTATGCGAGAAATCAACAATCATCAATGTAAAGGTCAAATATGTGCAGTTTTACAAAAATGTATGGCCAATTTGAAATTTGGGAAGACGGTGTCGGACTTCAGGAGCTCCACACAGTCTGACGAGACAGCGGCAGCCCGCTGGACTCCATACCCAGCGCAAAGTCCCTTTTGCTGGGTCACTGGACTCCCAAACGCGGACAAGACTCAGACTCACGGACAAAAGGCGTTTATTTCCCCGATCGGTTGTTTAAATAACTAAATAACACAAATATCCATCATAAAATGAACTCGAACCTGTGGTAAGAGATTGTGGGCTGACCAAGCTCTCACTCACAAACACCGGCCATTTAGCTGGAAGGGGGGGGGGGGGGGGGGGGGGGGGGGGGGGGGGGGGGAGCAGCGAGCTTCTGGTCCTGGAGCTCTGTCAGGACAGTAGCGTTTGGAAGTCCAGTAACCCAGAGACGCTGATTTTGTATCGGTATGGAGCGCCGCAGGCTGCCGGCTGCTGAAATCCGCCACACAGTTTGACCAAATTTGCAATTAATCATACATTTTTGTAAAATGGCACATATTTGACCTCTAGATAGTTGTTACTCGCATAAAAAAGCCTCGGAAGTGAATTTTGTTATGGAGTAGCACAACAATTTCTATGAAATAGAACAACGTATACACTTTCTGAGATCTGCGCGACCTTTTCAGAAGACTACCTGATCTCAGATCAGTAGTGTAGCCTATGTAAATTTTGGGGGGTGACAAAGATAGAGATCAGAGCCAAATAAGGAGGAGCCACATAGTTGACGTCAACTATGAGCTTTGTTGAGATCTGCCTGTTGTCAGAGGCAGTTATAAATTATGAGATTTGCAGAGGACAGAGGTGTCTATGAGATGTTGAGGTTGTATGTATGTCCTATTTACCCACCAAACTGTCGTTATTTAACTGTGACAAGGTAAAATCGGTTTTGCATTCTATAACCCCTTTAAAGTCAATAAATCCATTAATTCCTTCCATTAACTGTTAGATCTTGCCTCATAATCAGCAAATGTAGCCTTTTCTTCAGTATGAAAAGTAATCCATGATTATTGTCTGCCCAGCGCATACAAGAACTGCTAGATGCTAATACAGACAAACACAGGGACTATACATGGGACGCCAGAGTATTAATTTATTGGTCTGCTTCCAACGAAGGAGTGAGAGCCACTAACAAACAGCTGCTCCACAGGCAGCTGGCACAGCAGAGAGAGACAGGGGGGGTACATCGTACTCTATAATTAGGATTTATTTAGACCAAACCAGTTGGTGATTGGAACAGTGGGAAGACAGATTTGGACAGACTTGAATTCAGAATGGTTGTATTTTGTTTTTTAGGTGTAAGAATACTTCCTTTCATGACATTTTGTTAGTTTATTTTGTTTGTTTATTAGATTAAAAGTCCCACGGCATGAACATTTTCACTTGTTTAACATTAATGAGTTCCCCCAACCTGCCTAAGGCCCCCCAATGGCTAGAAATGGTGATAGGTGTAAACAGAGCCCTGGTTATCCTGCTCTGCCTTTGACAAAGTGAAAACTCAGATGGGCCAATCTGGAATCTTCCACTTATGAGGTCATAAGGGGTAAGGTTACCTCCCCTTTCTGCTTTGCCCGTCCAGAAAATTTGAACACCCATGATAGAGAGACAACATGGCTTTCAAACAAGCAAAGTGACAGTTGGTCAAGGCCACCGCCCACCCAATCCCCCACCCCTCCTTAAAAGCTACAGACTCAGAAATGGCACGCCCTAATGAAAGCTCATTGTGGGACTGTCTGTAGCAATCTACACCAAGGCTGAATTTTGGGAAAGAGACTTCAGATACAGTATTAGGGGACCACTAAGGCCTATATGAAAGATACTTTAGATACAGTATTAGGGGACCACTTAGGTCTATTTAAAAAGGGACTTCAGATACAGTATTAGGGGACCAATAAGGTCTATATAAAAGCATCCAAAGAGCACCATGTCATGGGACCTTTAAAAATGCTAAGATAGCTTGTGTAAGCCCACTTGCACACAATCCATACTAGTACATGCTCTGCAAGCAGGACCAATCAGCTTTCTTGGGCAATATAGCACAAACTAAATAATTTATTTTCTTTAATTGACCACATTTACCATCAACACAGATTGGAAATCCACAGCAAAAGTAGCAAATCCCCCTTTAAAGTAATGAGTGTCTGTATTTTGGCTACACAAATTATTTCAAGACTTATTAAAAAGGAGCTGAGGTTACACTTCCAATATTCAAAAAGAAAAATGCCATATGCAGGTGTCATAGCACTTACTGGGCTATAACATTAGTTGTCACTTTGCCGTGGTGCTCGTCTTTAAATGAATTGTGCCTGAACCTGCATGGCATTTCCTCTGGTTTCCCATGGGCGTATTCTAGTGTCATTTAGATCCTCCAGAAATACTGAAAGTAAATGGAAATCAAGATGCAAATATGGGTTTGTGCTGTTTCTGTGGAATGTAACCTGCTGTGACTGAGTAATGTGAAAGGTTTTATGTTTGATCTAACATAATATCTAATATCTTAAGAATCACGTATTATTTAGCAGTGGATAGATTTGAAAGGGTAAATTGTAAGGTTTCTGTCGATTTTTTTGCCATGCCAACTCGTGAAGCTATTAATCTAAATACATGACATATTCATTTTAAACCCAGAGGAATGGAACACAGCCAAAAATATCAAACATTAAAAAGCCAAGAGTTGAGTAGAAATTTTGAGCTGTCTTGTGGACCGTTTAAAACACATTTCTCTGTAATTCATTCTGACATATTTGACATAATTGTAATATTTTGGACTTTCATTAAATATTTAATTGTCCACAGTTCTGCGGCTCTGAGCGGAGGATGGCTGCATTACAAGAGTCTGTAATTAGGAACCTGCCATCAAGTAAGTGTGTAGGGTTAAAGAGGTTAATCTGGCTGTAATCAAATTATTATGTTTTACGTAAACAGATATGGAGACACAGAGAGAATAGCCTCTGACAGGATTACCCAGAATCCACTGTGGTGCAGAAAGAAAGACCCTTAATCCGAGACCCAAACCATCCCAGCCACAAGCTGTCCCACAAACTGTCCCCAGACCACCAGGCTCAGGGACGGGTCCCATTAGCTGGTCATTATCTGGAGACCGTTCACAGCAGATGAGTAGGGCTGTTCAATTAATCTAATTTTAATTGCAATCACGATTTTGACTTCCCACGATTAAATTTACGTGATCGAGCGATTTTTTTTTTAAAGCGTCATTTCATAGAACGCTCTGTTTTTTTTGCATAGCGCATCTACCGCTACTACCGTCAGACTAATCAGTTGTTCCTGCACCGTACAGCTTAGTCTCTAGATGTAGACAGTCACAGAGGACTGATAGCAGTCGGTTATACGTTGGTCTCAAGGTTTACCAGTTTACCAGTAAACGCAACACCTTGTCCCGTCCGTTGTTTTTCAGACAACAGCAGTGACCAGTGCTAGTTGGTGCTAGTAGCATCTGTTAGCTGTTAGCTCCTCTAGGATGCACCGGTGCTAATGTCCTCGCATCCGCTGCAATGCTGTTTAAAAGGATATGGTTTAATTTTGCGTTATATGACCCATTTCGTCTGTAAAGCCGTGCCTGTGCTGGATCTTTTCACTCTCTCTCGTCTACTCTCCGAGCAGCCCGCCCACACAGCGGCCGCAAGTCCACACTTCTGACATTTGTTTACAGTTTTAATTTTTTAAAATGTTTTAACACAGCTGTATATTGTTAAATATGAGGGGCAAACCTGCATTGTACCAGTGTTTCCGCTGGTAACCCTGCTATGCGGCCGCCACGGTGAAGAACACAGAAGAACTCATTGTGTGCAACTCACTTCAGGTCGTACAGTAACAGCGTGTGATACGGAGCTGTTGGACCTGGGCCAGAGATGTGACCCTCGGCCAGAATATCATAGTTCATAAAAATGCAACGCAGTGACGATACAGACATTACATACACATGACGTGTCCGCCGTTCGACCCTTACTGGACCCTTTCAATGAGTCAGCCGTCTCTCTGTGAGTAGCGTCCATCACACTCCCTCTCGCAGTTATAAATAGCCTATGTGACAATAAAATTTGTTTTGGTTTGTTTTGATTATTATTTTGGCCATAATCGTGCAGCCCTACTGTTGAGTAAGGTTATTTTCTAAGGATTTTGATTTTTAGTTATTTGTGTTGTCAATGGGATTTTGAACAAGGTTTTCTTACCCCTGGAACAGAACCTGGAAGCTCTGGTTTCACTTTGGCCCTCTATTGGTTGGTAACTCTAGCCGCCTATTGTAAAAGATCACTATGCTGGCCTTTTGTTTGGTTTCACAGCAGTCCCACCTCATTTCTCCATTAACTGACTGCAGAAGAAACAAAATCCTAACAGGCAAAGGTTTGCTACGGTTTGGAATATAGATAATAACCTATTTCTTTCAGCATTTAAGTCTGTCCTCCTATACATCCCACAGAAACAGCAAAAAAACTGACAACTACTTCTTTCTCTCCTTACTCCTCATGTTGTACTTGGGTCAAATTGACCCGTTTTCCCATAACAATGTTCTATTTAACTACCCAATCACAATTTCCCAAAATAAAATGATTGATTCCACACAACGCTCTTTGGCAACTACAAATCTCTCCTTTTAATAATTTTGGGGCGTCCTATTCAATTTTATAGCATTTGAAAAAAACTGAAGTGGTTCTGAAATAGTATTGAGTAAAAGTCATATTCCAGTCTGTGATTATCCATCAACATACATTCCTTTAATTTTAATCTAAATAATTCCTAATTTCTGCTTTTCTAACTCAAACATTAGGTATTCTTTCCTAAAAATTAGGCTTATTGACCATAAATTCCAAAAATAACTGTAAAACTAAAGTTAATAAGTGGTATGTAGTGTTAAATGTCAAAAAAGGGACACCCATTGAAAAAAGCGTTGACAAAAGGGACAAAAACGTAAGAAAAAGTTTAAAAGATTGATTAAAAAGTGTTAACAAAAGTATTGATTTTCAATTTTGAGGGGAGGACAACACTAGGGCTAACTACTATTTTCTTAATTATTTATGCTAAGCATCCACCTGTCTTCTAGTACATACATACATTAATACATTGTTAATGTGTCTGTGTGTGAGGGACTTCACCTTTGTCAAGAATCATAAAAGTGCTTTGTATCATTTCTAAATATATATCTAAAGAGATGCT
This sequence comes from Etheostoma cragini, assembly GCF_013103735.1. Lineage (NCBI taxonomy): Eukaryota > Metazoa > Chordata > Actinopteri > Perciformes > Percidae > Etheostoma > Etheostoma cragini. Next base: position 17,737,647 of record NC_048429.1, read on the forward strand.
AATGCGTTGTGTGTGTGTGTGTTTTGTGTTGTCTCTCCAGAAGCAGACCACCTTGCCGCTGAGTGAAACCAGGGTCCAAAGACAATCTGAACGCTACAGTAAAGCTGTTCCCCAGCAGGCTGCGCTTGTATTTTGGGCTGAGGCAGGAGCAAAGTCAACACCATGTGTTTACCAGGACTTCAGCTCTGAGTCGGAGAGAGAAAAAGAAACACCAAAAGATGTGAATCCTGGAGACAGACATCTGATCCCTCCACCCTCATGTAGGCTGCCAGCATTATCGCAGAGCAGCAGCCTTCTGCGAGTTGTACACCACTGCTATTGCTATTATGCTGGCTCACACACACACACACACACACACACACACACACGGGTCGGCCGATATGGATATTTTAGTGCAGATACGGCCTACCGCTTTTCTGGAGTCGATATTTGGAGCTGATACTGCTTTGGCTCCCTCAATTTATATTATGAAAATGTAAACCCTGCCACACTGGATTTGTTTTGGGAATCTGCTCTGCTCTGAATTTCTTTCAAAAATAATAAACCAAAACACAGGTCTGTGTCAGCTCTGCAATCATCTCCCAAAACATCTGGACCTGGCTTCGACATGGTCAGACTCACACATAAGGGCATACACACGCAATAAACGGGGAGTAACACACAAATGCCTTTACACACACACCAACTCACCCACCCACCCACCCCAACCCCCCTAACATGACGTGCAGCGATGCTTCTGTTGCCTCAAGCGTCTGTTTCGGAGTATCAGAAAGCAGCGCAGACATTTGATGGCCCCGTAAAGAGGCACCAGAAACAGATTCAACATGAGCTCTTACATGAACAGAAAATTGTGTTGTTGTGGCCAAGTTTGCTCAGTTTGTAGAGCGTGTGCAGATATGAAGAGGTTTATCGCTCGACGCAGCGACTGTGGGTTTAACTCCAACCAACGGCCCTTTGCTGTATGTCATTCCCCCCCTCCCCCGTTCATCTGTAAAAAAAATAATCTTAATGTTGAGTAGCAAACAAATGTAGTGTTTATACTGTACAGAGATGCGATTAATCGCGATTAATCGCAAAAATGAAATAATGAATTCAAAAGTAGTGTATATCGTGCAATTTTTTTTAAATGTTCTGCCATATAAATAAAAGTGCTTTAACATTTCTTTTGCAAAAACTTACTAGTATTTTGTTTATAAAGTAGCAGTTAAATAAAATATTTAGTGTACATCTCAACTTAAACCTCTGAACCCTGAGAACATTTTTACAGTTCATTGTCCGTCTGGATTTATTTTATATAAAAGCTTGTAAAACATCAACTCTGTTGTCTACAGTCAAGATATGAACATCATTTTTTTCAGGACAAACTGGGTTAGTAGAATATTTGGACTGCAGTGAGGTCACTTGAATGTTAAAAATGGTTGTAGGATCTTTAAAGACAAATAAATAAATAAAATGGAAAATGAATCTTCCAGATATGTATTGATATCACAGACAGAGCAGTAAAACCTATAAAACACTTCTCATATATCTTGGGAGTCACACTGTGAAGAAATAATCATCATAACTTATACATATGACAAACTACATACATTTTTCAAAGAAAGTCCAGACGCTTTTGCCCTCATGACATTTACTTATGCCAATAATAACATAATAATGTCATATTTATTGATATTACACCCACAGCAATGCTACACAAGCATTTGTGTGTCTAAAACAGTTATTCTATATGCAAAAATAAACATAGTAAACATTATAACTCATATAAAGCACATACTATTTACATTTCTTCAAGAAAGGCCCAAATATATAATATATAATATAAATATATGCCAAATCTCAAACCAGTGAGGCAATTATCCTGTATAAAACGGTAGATATCTATCTTGTGCACTATAGCATCCTTTATTGCATACTAGCCAGTATGACTGGGAGTTTATGCCTCTTTCAGCCTCCATACCCTTTGGATGACGTTGTCTCCCATATATGGGCATTCCACTGGCTTTACTTCCCTAAACAGAGAGCAGACATGGAGCCGCGAGCTAGCGGCATAAATGAGCCAAGACGCAATAAATTATGGACATAAAGTGGATAAATCTTGCATGTGGAGGTTTGGATTTAATGCTCAACGACCCAGAGAAAAGGCTGGAAGTTCCAGGCTGAATAGAAAATCACCTGTAGAGGCTAGAGAGACCTGGAAGAGACGTCCGTAACCGCTAACGCGTTACCTTTTAGACGCAACTTTTGGTACAAGGCCTGTGGGCAACAAACTTTTACAATAATAATGAAATAAGAAACGCGCGATAAAAAAATTGGGGTTAATGAAATACTTAGTTGACGCGATACTAACGCGTTAACTTGCCCAGCCCTAAAAATGATATACAGTGGGTACAGAAAGTATTCAGACCCCTTTAAATTTTTCACTCTTTGTTTCATTGCAGCCATTTTCCAAAAA
>NC_048429.1:17740201-17757740 GCF_013103735.1 Etheostoma cragini
GCTGCAATGAAACAAAGAGTGAAAAATTTAAAGGGGTCTGAATACTTTCCGTACCCACTGTATATATATATATATATTTAAGAGGTGGTTGCCAACCAGAGGCCATGAATCCGTTGCCAAGGCCGTTACTGTCGAGCCCTGCACACACACACACAAACACAAACACAAACACAGACACAAACAAAGACACAAAGACAAACACAAAGACAAACACAAAGAAACACACACACACGCTCCTCACTCCCCACTCTGCCGACAGAGGGAAGCTATTTATTAGCCTAACAGCAACATGTGGACACAATGATATGGCTAACACAAAACATTCCGGTTGAATATGGAGAGTTCCATTTGTTTAAAGTGCAGCACTAAAGACCCGCATTGATGTGTGTTTTCATGTTATTGCTTATTTACATAGATTTACATAGTCTATACATCACTGCTGACCTTTTTCCAAAGCATACCTCTTTTTTGATTGATGTAAGTTTCCTGAACTGGTTGGGTTTCCAAAATGTCAGGACTTGAACATCAACCGACAGGGACTGTGTGTGTGTGTGTGTGTGTGTGTGTGTGTGTGTGTGTGTGTCTGTGTGTGTGTGTGTGCATGCGTGTGCATGCGTGTGTTACATCTCAGGCCAGACACAGATCAGAGGAGAGGCTGAAGCGTCATGATACAGTGAGGAAAATAAGTATTTGAACACCCTGCTATTTATCCCACTTAGAAATCATGGTGGGGTCTGAAATTGTCATCATAGGTGCATGTCCACTTTGAAAGACATAATCTAAAAAATAAAAAAAATCCAGATATCACAATGTATGATTTTTTTAACTATTTATTTGTATGATACAGCTGCAAATAAGTATTTGATCACCTGAGAAAATCAATGTTAATATTTGGTAAAGTAACCTTTGTTTGCAATTACAGAGGTCAAACGTTTCCTGTAGTTTATCACCCGGTTTGTACACATTGCAGAAGGGATTTTGGCCCACTGCTCCACACAGATCTTCTCTAGATCAGTCAGGTTTCTGGGCTGTTGCTGAGAAACACAAGGTTTGAGCTCCCTCCAAAGGTTCTCTATTGGGTTTAGGTCTGGAGACTGGCTAGGCCATGCCAGAACCTTGATATGCTTCTTACAGAGCCACTCCTTGGTTATCCTGGCTGTGTGCTTCGGGTCATTGTCATGTTGGAAGACCCAGCCTCAACCCATCTTCAATGCTCTTCCTGAGGGAAGGAGGTTGTTCCCCAAAATCTCGCATTACATGGCCCCGGTCAGCCTCTCCTTAATACAGTGCAGTCGCCCTGTCCCATGTGCAGAAAAACACCCCCAAAGCTTGAGGCTACCCCCCCATGCTTCACAGTAGGGATGGTGTCAGTGGGATGGTACTCATCATTCTTCTTCCTCCAAACACGGTTAGTGTAGAATTCCAGCTGATAGACAGGTGTTCAAATACTTCTTTGCATCTGTATCGTACAAATAAAAAGTTCAAAAACCATGCATTGTGATTTCTGGATTTGTTTTTTTAGATTATGTCTCTCACAGTTGACATGCACCTACGATGACACTTTCAGACCCCTCCATGATTTCTAAGTGGGAGAACTTGCAAAATAGCAGGGTGTTCAAATACTTATTTTCCTCACTGTAAATACTACAGTTTTTGCCCGGGGCTTGTTTAATACTGTGTATTGGTACTCTTCACTAGATAAAATGATTTTCTTTATTCATGATTTACAGGGAGTTATCAAAGCCACTAAGAGACAAAACGGTGCATGTAGGAGGGACAAATTATGGACTGTAAATCTAAGACCAACTTGGTAACACCTCTGTGTACTGTGTATCCCAAACTTAAGTGTAAAACTGGATACCACATGGATCACATTACAACTCCACATATACAATAAAAAGTCCTCTTATCTCAACTATCTGTTGCGAAAACAGTTTCAGAAACAAATTATCTGTGGTGGCAGTGGGCAGCTCCCAGTTATACACTAGTATATATAGATAGCATATATATATATATATATATATAAATAGATATAGATATAGATATAGATATAAAGATATAAAGCCAATAACTGCGCTTGCTCAGGGAACCAGTCGCCAAATAACAAAAACAAAAGAACAAAGCTAAAAACTGTGTGTGCTTACTGGATGAGAGGCTTACGGCACAGCACTAGGGCGTCATAGAGAACGCACACTCCGAACACGGTTAGTGGAATTATGACCAAAAAGTTCTATTTTGGTCTCATCTGACCACATGACTTTCTCTCATGACTCCTCTGGATCATCCAAATTGTCATTGGCAAACTTAAGACAGGCCTTGACATGTACTGGTTTAGGCAGGGGAACCTTCCGTGCCATGCATGATTTCAAACCATGACGTCTTAGTGTGTTACCAACAGTAACCTTGGATACGGTGAGCCCAGCTCTTTTCAGGTCATTGATTAGCTCCTCCTGTGTAGTTCTGGGCTGATTTTTCACCTTTCTTAGGATCATTGAGACCCCACGAGGTGAGATCTTGCATGGAGCCCCAGTCCGAGGTAGATTAACAGTCATGTTTAGCTTCTTCCATTTTCTAATGATTGCTCCAACAGTGGACCTTTTGTCACCAAGCTGCTTGGCAATTTCCCCGTAGCCCTTTCCAGCCTTGTGGAGGTGTACAGTGTTGTCTCTAGTGTCTTTGGACAGCTCTTTAGTCTTGGCCATGTTAGTAGTTCTTCTATTCTAGTTCTTCTAATTCTTACTGATTGTATGGGGTGGACAGGTGTCTTTATGCAGATAACGACCTCAAACAGGTGCATCTAATTTAGGATAATAAATGGGGTGGAGGGGGACATTTTGAAGCCAGACCAACAGGTCTTAGGGGGTCAGAATTCCAGCTGATAGACAGGTGTTCAAATACTTCTTTGCATCTGTATCGTACAAATAAAAAGTTCAAAAATCATACATTGTGATTTCTGGACTACTCTTCACTAGATAAAATGATTTTCTTTATTCATGATATACAGGGAGTTATCAAAGCCACTAAGAGACAAAACGGTGCATGTAGGAGGGACAAATTATGGACTGTAAATCTAAGACCAACTTGGTAACACCTTTGTGTACTGTGTACCCCAAACTTAAGTGTAAAACTGGATACCACATGGATCACAATACAACGCCACATATACAATAAAAAGTGCTCTTATCTCAACTATCTGTTGTGAAAACAGTTTCAGAAACAAATTATCTGTGGTGGCAGTGGGCAGCTCCCAGGTATAAACTAGTATATATAGATAGCATATATATATATATATATATATATATATATATATATATATAGAGAGAGAGAGAGAGAGAGAGAGAGATAGATAGATAGATATAGATATAAAGCCAATAACTGCGCTTGCTCAGTGAACCAGTTGCCAAATAACAAAAACAAAAGAACAAAGCTAAAAACTGTGTGTGCTTACTGGATGAGAGGCTTGCGGCACAGCACCAGGGCGTCATAGAGAATGCACACTCCGAACACGGTGATGCCCGTCTCCTTGACCAGCATGGCGCAGGTGCCCAGCAACAAACTAACGAGCAGACACACTGCCGACACCGTGGAGGGCAGAGAGTCCTCAGAGACACACACACCCACACTCCTGAAACAGAGAGACAGAGAAAGACGGTGATTTATAATGACAGATGATAACAGGCATCAACGAGAGAGGATGGCAGGAGGACAAGACACTTACTGTTCATTACTAAAATTGCCATGTTGTACGATAATAAAATTAGTTAAATGAATTGCTTCATTAAGTTAATTAAGATCTTGGTCTAGGCTGCAAATAAGAAATGTCACATTGAAAGGTTAATATTCAGGGATCAGACAAAGGAACATAAGTGCAATACAAGAAACCTAATCACAGATACAATCACTGCTACAAAGGTAGTCACATTAGGTTGAATGCCAATTGACACCATTGTCAGAGATAAAAGAGGTCTGAGAGCTCTTTGATTACATGACTGAAGCTGTAACTTCTATTAAAACTATTAACCTCATTGTCTAACTCCATCTCGTCCTTCCAATTTATTTAAGAAAATTTGCTAAAATCCAAACTTTTACATCCGCTCGAAATTTAACCAGACAGGATAGATCAGAAGGACAATTGGGTTTTATGGAGAGAAATAACAGGCTATCACCCGTGTAACAATGAAATACAACAGCATGTCTACATATGATATGACCAAGGGGAAATAAGACTGGTCCTTAAATTGCACCCTGGGGCACCACAAATATTACTGGTGCTAAAAAGAAGACAGGTGAAACAAAAAAACAATGGTCTAACAAGCATGCTGAAAACCACTGCAAGGCTGTAATAGATCAGGTTGTCCCCATTACTGTTCATACTCAAGAAAAAAATTGCACCGTAAAAGCCAATTCATGCTTCTGCATTAAATCAACACTGTGGGTATGTATGTTGGTACATGAAAATGCAGACCCTTCACTGTACCCTACACCGTAGCCTGAAGTGCAACCCTCAAAAAGTAACTACGTAAACAGTCTTGGTTCTGGAAACATACTACTGGATAGGGATTGGACACTTTTCCTATCCGGGGTGTGAGACGCTTGGGGGGGGATACTCAGAGGCCCCAGACTGAGCACCACTACATTGGAGTTTACCCCAGTGGACGAGAAGGTCGCCTCCCTACGCCTGCGGGTTGTGGGGGGGGACTCTGACTGTTGTTTATGCATTTGCACCACACAAATGTTTGGAGTATTCAGCCTTCTTGGAGACCTTGACTGGAGTCTTGTATGGGGTTCCAATAGTCCATAGTTCTGCTGGGGGACTTCAACGCACACTTGGGTAGTGATGGAGATACTTGGAGAGGCGTGATTGGGAGGTCGGCCTCCCTGATCTAAACCAGAGTGGTTGTCTGTTTTTAGCCTTCTGTGCTAGTCATGGATTGTCTATAACAAACACTATGTTCTAACATAGGGATGCTCATAAGTGTACTTGGTCTCGAAGGGCAATAGGCCGAAGGTCAATGATGGATTTTATATCTGTTTCATCTGATCTAAGGCCATATGTTTTGGACACTTGTAGAGAGGGGTGGAGCTGTTAACAGATTACCATCTGGTGGTGAGCTGGGTCAGGGGGTGGAGGAGGACTCTGGAGAGACCTGGTAAGTCCATACGGGTAGTATGGGTTGATTGGTAACAATTGGAGGGGCCCCCTGTTCGACATAATTTCAACTCACTTCTCCGACGGAGCTTTTCGTGCATCCCTGTGGAGGCTGGGGGCATTGAACCTGAGTGGACAATGTCCAAAGTTCCCATTGTTGAAGAGTGCGAGCATCAAGGGGTGGTGACCCAAAAACACTGACACCAGTGGTCAGGGAAGCTGTCCGACTGAAGGAGTCTTTCCGGAATATGTTATCTCAGAGGACTCCGGAGGCCTATGCAAGGTACTGAAGGGCCCGAAGGGCTGCAGCCTCTGCCGTGAAAGAGGCAAAGAAGCAGGCGTGGGACAAGTTTGAAGAAAACATGGGGAAAGGACTTTCAGTCGGCGCTAAGGTGCTTCTGGAAAACCATTTGGGGGAATGTGTCCCTGGGCCAGGGCTGTAATGATGGGGGATGGCTGCAGCTGGTTAAGGGCTGACTTTGAATGTGTCTGCGGGGCTGTTGTTATCTTTCCTCCCAACTGAAGCCTTGCAGCGCCGGGAGAGCGAGGAAGACAGACAGGGGTGTGCTAGCTAGATAAACTACCATTAGATTAGTCTTCTATCTATACAATTAACATTACTGATGAATTTGTGGGTTAGCCCTGAGTTATCAAAAACAACCATACTTAAAATGACTGAGCGTGTTGAACGATTTCGTAATCTAATGTTGCCCACCACGAAATAGCTAGGAGTGTTATAGACCAAGCAATAGCATTAGCTACTTGCTTGACAACTACCACCTTTACAGTAGGCACCAAAGCAGTGTTCCTCTTTGCTCCCCCTATAGGGTGGAAGAGGAATTGTCCATTACTGCTACCATTACCATTATTCTTATGTCTCATTCGAACGGTGTTACAGCATTAAGACACATTAAGTGTTTGTGTTTATATAAATTAAACATGATTGTCACACTTTAATTATTTATTAGTGTCTATTTCAGCAGATTTAGTTTCAGAGGCGGTGGCCGGGGAAAAAGAAAAAGAATAAAACGGCAAAAGAACATTTCACAGGCCTGGGTAGGTCACCAGATAGAGCATACGCCCATATACAGAGGCTTAGCCCTGGACGCTGCACCCACAGGTTTGATCCCACCTGCGGCCCTTTGTACTTGTCATTACCCCTCTGTTGCCCCTTTCATGTCTAAGCTATCATGTCACAAATAAAGGTCTAAAATAAAAAAATAAATTGAAAAAAATGTGAGTGTATTAACAAGAGTAATTTGAAACAGAAAGAGTCAAGAGTGTGGTCAGGGTTGTGTGTTGGGCCCAAACCATGTTGTTTCAAGTCAAATGAATCAGTGATACACTTGAATTCAGAGAGATTCAGCCAGTGCGGTTTTGTACTATTTTCTTTCAACTAACATTAAATATCTTACCTATTTCTTCAAGAATTTTCTTTTTTATATCTTTATGTTTGAAGCCTGAAATGTGTCAAAAGGTTGAAAAGTTCAAGGGGGCCGAATACTTTCGCAAGGCACTGTATATAACTTTTTAAATAACGCAATGAAGTGTACATAAAAAATAGTATAAATAATCGGTTTAGAATCGAATCCTTGGCGTCAGAATCAAAATGTGAGTTGCCCAGGGACTCCCCCCCCCCCCCCCCCCCCCCCCCCAACTACCTAGAACATCATCTTATAAGACCATCCTTTGTAGTCAAATCTGTGTTAATAAAAAGTCTATTGTCGTGTGTGTGTGTGTGTGTGTGTGTGTTTGATGCAGAATCATATTACCTGATGTAGAAGAGGAACGTCAGCAAGAACAGCAGACAGGCCAAAACATCAGCCCTGCCCACAATACCAGACACCTGTAAAACACACGCAAACGCGCAAACACACACACACACAGATCATAGAGATTACTCATGGGTCAGACAGCCCTGGTGAGGAAACAGTGCTGGATGTACCAAAACCTGACAGCAGAATTACTGTGATTATGGCCCATACAGGTGCCATTACCACAGCCAATAATCAGTATTTAAGCTTTTCTATGGTGACTGTCAGCATGTGCACTGTTTAGGTTGATGTTTTTCTTTGAAGTTGAGTATGCAGAACAATCAAAACTGGGAAAGAACATTTGTAGATATCTGTTCACAGACAAATGCTGCTTGGCTCTGGCTGCCTGCTATGTGGGTCTGATCTACCAGCCGCCTTAGCAACTGGGACACATTAGGATGGATTGCAGACTGGGGAAAGTAGACAAAACTGTTAGCTTCCTGTCTGGTGAGTGATATACAGCATGTGCTGTATATCTTCTTTAATGCTGTGGTGTTTCTCCATAAGGTTGATCTACAGTAGGAGCCACAGGTCGAGTTGGTGTGTGGTGGCGCAGCAGTCAGCCAAAGCCTGGCAGGGGAGCAGTAAACACTTTGAGCAGACACTGATAAAGAGCAGGCCAGGAGGGGCATGAGGATGGAGGGCAGTGAACAGGAGACAGACATGGCAAGGAGAGAGGGAGGAGGAAGGGGAACTTTCATGTTATCTCATAAAATAAATAAATAAAAAGAGCAAAGAGAAACTCAGCAGCTCGCATTCACGCGCACACACGCCATGGCCCAAGGAGGGGGAAATAAAAGAACAGGCGAGACATATTAAACCACAACAGGATCATATTAGGCCTGGCTAGAATACTCAAAAGTGTTCATTACCAAGGTATTTAATGCCCAAATCTGTTGAACGTGTAATTGGACATAATATATTTTGCATATGCAGAGCAGCTTTTTTCAATGAAACACACCGACTTGGTTGTCCTACCACCTGCTTGGCTGACGTACTAGCATGCAGCGGTAAGCCTAACTTCCGTCATTTACAGCTGACTATGCCTCTGTGTTGCTAACAGGGTCTTGACACAAATCATTTGGTCACTTTCTTCATTACAGCAGCTCAAGCAATAGTTTAGCTTAGCAGTTAGCAGTGGCTTCTCCCGGTCACTCTCTGGCTCTCTGTTGATCGGCGTGTTATATCTTTAGCTTAACTGTAGTTTCTTTGCCATGTTGGAGGCGAGGCTCCGCCCAGGAAAACTCAATCGTTAACGTTAGCCACCGTTAGCAGGTGCTAACATAATGTAGCTCCTGTTAGCCGTCCCCAGTTAGCAGCAGGGAAGCCAGGGAGGCTTATTGAATGTCCGAAAGTAGCATAGCCAATAGGAACCGCATAATGTATTGCTTAATCGCAATATCAGCTGGTGCAAGATATACAGTGAGGAAAATAAGTATTTGAACACCCTGCTATTTTGCAAGTTCTCCCACTTAGAAATCATTGAGGTGTCTGAAATTGTCCTCATAGGTGCATGTCCACTGTGAGAGACATAATCTACAAAAGAAAATCCAGAAATCACAATGTATGATTTTTCAACTATTTATTTGTATGATACAGCTGCAAATAAGTATTTGAACACGTGTCTACCAGCTACAATTCTGACCCTCAAAGACCTGTTAGTCTGCCTTCAAAATGTCCACCTCCACTCCATTTATTATCCTAAATTAAATGCACCTGTTTGAGGTCGTTAGCTGCATAAAGACACATGTTCACTCCATCCAATCAGTAAGAATCCAACTACTTACATGGCCGAGACCAAAGAGCTTTCCAAAGACACTAGAGACAAAATTGTAAACCTCCACAAAGCTGAAAAGGGATACGGTGAAATGTCCAAGCAGCTTGGTGAAAAAAGGTCCACTGTTGGAGCAATCATTAGAAAATGGAAGAAGCTAAACATGACTGTCAATCTCCCCTGGACTGGGGTTTCGTGTAAGATCTCACCTCTGGGGGTCTCAATGATCCTAAGAAAGGTGAGAAATCAGCCAAGAACTACACGGAAGGAGCTATCATAGCATCATGGTAGCATCATGCTCTGGAGGTGTTTTTCTGCACATGGGACAGGGCGACTTCACAGTATTAAGAAGAGGATGACCGGGGCCATGTATTGCAAGATTTTGGGGAACAACCTCCTTCCCTCAGTTAGAGCATTGAAGATGGGTTGAGGCTGGGTCTTCCAACGTGACAATAACCCGAAGCACACAGCCAGAATAACCAAGGTGGGGCTCTGTAAGAAGAATATCAAGGTTCTGGCGTGGCCTAGCCAGTCTCCAGACCTAAACCCAATAGAGAATCTTTAGAGGGAGCTCAAACTCTGTGTTTATCAGTGACAGCCCAGAAACCTGACTGATCTAGAGATGATCTGTGTGGGGGAGTGGGCCAAAATCCCTTCTGCAGTGTGTGCCAAGCTGGTGAAAAACTGAAATTTCAGACCCCTCCATGATTTCTAAGTGGGAGAACTTGCACAATAGCAGGGTGTTCAAATACAGATTTTCCTCACTGTACATTGCAAAAGGCTGTGACACATCATGGAAGACACAGACTTCGGTATAAAATAGGGCTGTCAGCATTAACGTGTTAATTGCGATGCGATGAAGGGCCAAGAATAACGCGTTCCGTTTTTTTAATCACATGCAGGCATTTATTAATTTATTGTACACTTCAAACTGCTTGGCGTCATGAAAGAAAGCCCCCAACCCAACCCACCCAACCATCCCAGTTTGTCCCTTTAGATCCAGATCTCCACGAGAATAATTGTCCATTGAAGTGATTGTCCAACGAATGAGTACCAGTACAGAAAAGGAATGAGTGGAAGAAAGCAAGAGGGGAACAAAAGTCGCAGGGAGCGGCGTCCGCAAGTAACCCCGACACGGGCAGAGGAGCAAGGGCTCGTCCAACAATGCATGCAGCTTTAATGGTATTTGTACTGTGAGACCTTAACAAAAACATTGAGCTGAATGTGCTGCATGTCTTTTCACTGCACATGTTAAAGCTACATTATGAAAGAATTTATCCCATCTAGTGTTAAAATTGTATATGACAACCAACTGAATTATACTTTCCACAACTCCCATTCTGAGCGCGTTATAACGCCCAGGTGGCAAGCTAATGTTAGTAAAGTACCAGTGCTATCGTTATTCAGTATATTGCACAAGATTAATAATCTAAGGCAATGTTTACAGCGAAGGAAGCAACAGGCGTTTGTGTGTTTAATATATTTCTCTGAGCAGTATGAGCAATTATATCAATGAAACCTAAATAATCCCTTAGTATCTCCATGGTTACATGCAGCTGTTCTAGCTGTAGCTAGTCTCTGTCGTTTTAGTTATCTTTTTATCTTCCTTGGCGACTCTGTTACATGTCCTAGAGCAGTGGTTCTCAACCGGTGGTTCTCAACCACGGACTCTCTCCCGGGGGGGCGCGAGTAGACTACAGGATGGGAGGGGAAAAAAACTGTGCTCAACCACGGGAGCTGCCGTGAGCCCCTCTCCCGTCCAAAAGCACTCACAGTCAGCAGTAGCCTTGCAGAGCAGGCACAGCCTGCAGTCAGAGCAGAGAGAAGACACACACCCCTCCGCGTACAGGCTAGGGTGACCAGACGTCCCTGGTTTCCGGGGACAGTCCCCGATTTTGGCGACCTGTCCCAGGTTTTCACTGTGACTGACAGACCAGAAATTGGAATGAAAGAAAGAAAATACTGACAAAACGTAGCCGATGGTCGCACACCCTACACACGCAGGCTGAAGGCAGCCGGAGCCAGCGGTGCTCAGAGATGTTTTAGAAGCCGTGTGTTACGATGCTAAAATCACTGATTATTTACATGGAGTCTGGTGGGTGTAGTGAACGCAATTTCGCTGACTTTTAAGTTTTAAAAAGGATCTTAATCTTTAACAGAAAGGTCCTTAGAAATGTCTTCCATAATGTTGTCGGACACTTAGAATATTAATCTGAGTCTGTTAGCAGCAAAACAAGCACTTTATGAACGTAAATACAAGCTGGACAATTATCCTATTAACTCACGCTGCAGCTTGTTTCTCTGCTAGCGATTGCAGCGATCTCGTTTAATACTGCATCAATGTCAAAGGAAAATATGTCCTCAATAGTTTTCATTGTATCTGATTATCAAGGAGCTGTTGCAGAAACAAGCCTTGAGCAATAAAGCAAAAGCTGTCAGTAGTTCAGTAAACATTACAACATTATGAAATATTGAAACTTTCTATCTTGAAATATTAAGACTTTCAATCTTGAAATATTAGGACTATTAGGACTTTCTATTTTGAAATATTAAGACTTTCTATCTTGAAATATTAGGACTTTTTATCTTGTAGTATTAGTATTTTTTTATCTTGAAATATTAGGACTTTCTATCTTGAAACATTCCCCTCTGAGGTGTAGTGGAGGGGAGTAGGAAGTAGCAGCAGGGGTGGGTCTAGGATCAGGCCTTGGGAGAACAGCTCTAGGTCTTGTATCCCCGTATTAAGTTTTACAAAAGTAAAAACATTACTTATTTTGGAGGTTAATACGCTTCTGAGCTGAAAATGTCCCCGGATTTTCAGCGTCTGAGCAACTGTCAGCAATGAGAAAACAATTTGCAACCTAGGCTACTTTAAAGAGGATTATCGATCTTTTGCGTGGGTTTGAGATCCGTTTGTGTGCACAGCAAACGAGCTATCAATTGATATGCAGGAACAGTTTATTGAGCTGAAGAGTGACAGTTGACTGAAGGAACTCTTTAGCTCCTGCCCTCTTTCGTCATTCTGGGCATCATTGATGCAGGAATACGCTGAACTCTGTAACGTCGCCTTGAAGATTCTCCTTCCTTTTGCGTCAACATATTTGTGTGAGGCAGGATTCTCAAAAATGACTGCACTCAAAACTAAATACCGTAATCGTGCACAAATCGAGGATGATTTGAGGCTATGTTTGTCAAACATTGAGCCAAGAATTGAGGATCTTTGCAAGGCAAAGCAGGCTCAGGTCTCACATTAATATCACCAACCTGCAAGCTTCTTTAAAAAATGCAGATTATGCCAACTATTAGACCTAGTGATAATAACAATAATAAAGCATATATTAATATCAGAGGTCTGGTGCCAATTCCCAATTATAGCAATAGCCTAGTAATGATAATCGGCCTACTGATGATGATGATAATAATAATAATAACAATAATAACAACAACAATAAAGCATGTAACCTCATATAAATATATAGCAATAGCCTAGTAATGATGATAGGCCTAGTACTACTCATAATACTACTAATAATACTACTACTAATAATAATAATATCTGCAAGCTCACATTAGAAGTCTGGTACTACTGCCAATTATAAAAATAGCCTAGTAATGATAATAGGCGTACCTACCGCTACTGATGATGATAATAATATTAATAATAATAATGTGGGCCTAAAAATAAAAGCCTATCTATCTATCTATCTATCTATCTATTGTTTGTGGTGTGGGGGGCATAGGGCACTAGGGCCCCAACTGCAATGAACCAGCTTTGGGGGGGCCCAGCTTGCAAAAGGTTGAGAACCCCTGTCCTAGAGAATAGGCGCGATGCTCCATCTCCAACCGGCTTTTAAATGTAAATGTAAATGTGCTGTATTTATATAGCGCTTTTCCAGTCTTAACAACTGCTCAAAGCGCTTTTACATCTACAGGAAACATTCACCATTCACACACATTCATACACCGGGCCGGGGCTGTCGTACAAGGTGCCACATGCTCATCAGATAGACACTCACACACATTCACACTCCGATGCGCAGCACCGGGGGCAACTCGGGGTTCAGTGTCTTGCCCAAGGACACTTCGACAATTACTGCAGGGGTGGGGATCGAACCACCAACCTTCCGATTGGCAGGCAACCGCTCTACCACTGAGCCACAGCCGCCGGTAGTCGCCGAGTGATCTTTTGGGTGTAAAAGCGCAAAACGTAGAGGTGTGAAAGATGGAGGCGCAACATGGCAGACCATGTGAAAGACCCACGTTTTTTTTGCTAAGAATCAACTCAAAAAGCCTTATTGGCCCTTCCTAGCTGAATGTTGGGTTGTAGATACAAGGCTGATCCACATGCAAGCATTTCCTGGTGGACTGTAATTTAGGAAATATATGTACACACACAACAGTGATATCAGATGTTTGTGTATGTACATGCACTGTATGTGTGTGTGCGCGTGTGTGTGTGTGTGTGTGTGTGTGTACTGTAAGTATGTGTTGTGAAACATACAAAATATGTCTCTTCTTAAGGGGTGCGCGCGCGCTCACACACACACACACACACACACACACACACCGCTTAGAAGCAGTGAGATGAAAGGAGATTATTTACATCCTTTAGTAGATGGTAGAGTGTTGAGTTGGAAGTGGTGTGTGTGTGTGTGTGTGTGTGTGTGTGTGTGTGTGTGTACTATGTTTAACTACATCTGTGGGGACCAAAAACTGGGAATACAGTATACTTATGGGGTCCTGACAGCTTTGTGGGGACCAAATGCTGGTCCCCACAACTTTAAAGGGCTGTTTGAGAAATAATACTTGGTTTTAGGATTAGGGTTAGAGTTAGGTTTTGGTTAGGGTGAGGGTTAAGGTTAGGCATTTAGGTTTGATGGTTAAGGTTAGGGTAAGGTGCTAGGGAATGCATTATGTCAATGACTGGTCCCCACAAAGATAGTGAGACACACGTGTGTGTGTGTGTGTGTGTGTGTGTGTGTGTGTGTGTGTGTGTGTGTGTGTGTACTGAGAACACATTGCTTAGTTACCCACAAATACTTAGAGTAGCCGGGACATTGGAGATGAAAGGGAGGAGAACAGAGGAGGAAGTGAGGGATGAAGAGTGATCAACAGAGGTAGAAAGATGCAAGATTAAAGGACGAGTTTGGGGGGAGGGAGGGTGAGAGAAAGCAGGGGAGACTTGTCTTTCTCTGCATGAATTAAATATCAGTGTGTGTGTGAAGACTGTCTCTTGTCTGACACACACACACACACACACACACTAATAATAAAGAATAATAACTAACAGGGTTGAAAAGTAAGCTCCAGTAAACAGATAACCAGTCGCTGCCTTGCGGTCCGCTTGGAAAAAACCCAATGAAATGCCTTGTTGTCCCGCTCCGTGTGCTCTACTCCTCCAGTGCACAAGCCAAAGCTCAATGGATGTCGTCGATGCACAGCTTACAGCAGACATGTTTGTTTTAAACATTGGGAATTATAACAGAGGTTTGCTCATCTATAGCCACAATGTTCCACTTCTAGGATTGTTCAGCCGGAAATTCTGCTGGATGTCACTCTTGTCCGTTTTCTGATGTCCGTCCCCGTCCGCTTTCTTTGTGTTGGCATCGGCTCCGGTGGATTTCTGAGGACTATAGTTAACTGCTCCTCAGATCTCTCCAGGGTAAATCCAGACAGCTAGCTGGACTATCTTTCTAATCTGAGTTTTCTGTTGACGACTAAAACTACTTTTAAACGAACACACGTTCCTTCCTGAGACTATTTAGCAGAGGCACCGTGGCTCCATGCGGGACTCAGCACCGCTCAAGACGATTGTGATTGGAATGCCAATAAACCAGGGCACGTAAATCTCCCATACCTAGATTGCTGTGCGGACTCGGCAGACCTCCCTTCAACTAATGGTTTGTTTACCGGTGAATAAAGTCAAATAGTCTCTCTGCTCTGCTCTGGAGCAGCAAGGCAGCAATGCTCAAGAAATCTGTGTGTGGGCAAATCCCTGAGGGCAGGGGGAGGGGTTAAAAGGAGCCCTGAGGAGATGCCCCTTTCAAATTGCTAGCCTTTCAACATTACCAACCCTGTTTCTGATACAAAACAGTTGTAATGGAATAAGATGTCACCAGTCAGAAGGAATGATTTTCTGACATTTTCAATTCAATTTAATTTATAGTATCAAATCATAACAAGAGTTATCTATAGACACTTTACAGATCCTGTACCCAAAACTATAGTTTCATCATTCCACAACTAGAAACCATGGATTACCAGAGCCAGAAGGGCTCATGATGTGCAATTCCAGGAGTGAAATGTAATCCTGTCACTTCCTTCAATTTATGCGTTAAAACAGTGTAATAATAATATCTATATGTGCATGATGGAAGTACACCAGGGGATAAACAAGGAGAGAAACAGTTACCCGGGTGTTTTGAATCTTGAATGATTCTCCAATGCTGTTGGGTGCACCATGGGAAGTGTAGGATCAACTTCTTTTCATATTTGACTCATACTAGGGACTAAAAGTAAAAAAAAAAAAGTCCAAATCTCTGCTTTTGCTGCATAGATTTGGACCATTGTACTTTTACCTATGCTCTTATTCTTGTATCATTATTCATAATGTGCAAAGCTTATTGTTGCGTTATCAACATTCTCACGTCAATGTCATTTGTGATCGTGCTGTGTGCAGCTTATTTTTGCATTTACTGTATCACAAGTAGAATGTGTAAAACTTATCATTTTTTAATTTTTAAAATGTTAGTGTATTTACTGTACTACTCTGCATGCCTCTGTAAATTGCAAATTGGACTGCACTTCTCCAACTTTATAAAAGTGCAATAAAATATTTATTGGAATAGCCCTTTAATTGTAATTCCGCTGCTTGTTTCATTATTAGCAGATATAAATGAGTCCATATGGATGCTGGCAGTGTGACAAAGTGAGGAGGAGAAAAACGTACCTATTTGTCTGACCCATCTTTGTCTTTGTCTATCTCTCTCGCTCTCTCTCTCTAATTTGGGTCCATTACATAATTATTCAGGAATCTGAGGGGGAGGAAGTGTAAAAGTACAGCCCGCTTAAAGACACCCAAACTCAAATACAGAGGGAGCTTTTTACAAACAGACAGTCAGAGTTGTGTCTCAAGTCTCCTGTCCCTTTGCTTCATCCCAAGACAGCTTTGAGTGTGTGTGTGTGTGTGTGTGTGTGTGTGTGTGTGTGTGTGTGTGTGTGTGTGTGTGAGACCAACATATGGCCGACGGTGTCCACACATGGTCAGCATGCTATCAGCAGAGAGAGGAGAGGAGATATAGATGAATAGGCTTTTCAGCTCAATGAAAGGAGTCCCATTGACCAACTGCCAGACCGGCCGTTCCATATCCAAGAAAACAGTGGAGACTGTCTGAAACCAGAGACACTCTGATCCCGGTGCTATTTTGAACATAACAATGATGAAGGGAGGGAAAAAGGTGACATCAAGCTGTGACGCTGAAGACCTTTCTATTTGATGCTGACTTTATTAAAATAATTGTCTGTCTCTGTTACTGCACTGTAACATTTATTCTCGTAGAGGAATTAAGGATCAACCAATGATTGACCTTCCTCCACAGCGCTGTGGCGGAAGGTTTGGCTAGTCCACACAGTATTCTGGGATGGGAGAAAGCGTGCTCTGGTTTATCAGCATTTCTTTAAATGTCTTGGGCGGTGCTAAGCGCCCAAGACCAAATAGTCTTTGGTGGAACGTATTCACATTCAAAAGTAGTTTTGGTCGTCAACAGAAAACTCTGATAGGACAGATAGTCTAGCTAGCTGTCTGGATTTACCCTGCAGAGATCTGTGGACCAGGCCAAAAAGAGTGACATCGTGGAACATTGTGGATATAGACTAAGAAATGTATAATTAAGACAAAAATGCTGAAAACTATGCCTATATAGACTCTTAACCCTCATGTTGTCCTCGGGTCAAACTGACTGATCAATGTTCTTTTTAACAACTCAATTACAATTACCCAAAATAACATGATTGATTCCAAAAATAACTGTAAAACGAAAGTTAATAACAGTGTTACGTAGTCTTGAAAACGTCAAAGTGTCAAAAAGTGACAAACATGAAAAAAGTGTTCAAAAAAGGGACAAAAAAGACTAAAAAGCTTCAACAAAAATGTTTTCAATTTTTGACTGGAAGACAACACAAAGGAAGTGGATTAATGAAATTCTAATAAACAGAAAGTGAGCGTGAGTCGTCTGAGGGTGTGTACACAGAGCCAGTAGCCAATTCTCCCTCCTCTCTCCCAGTCGGATCCCAAGTTTTTCTGCCTGTATTCTTGCAGTTTGATTGGCGCGCTGGTAGATGTGGAGGGAAATCAAACTCTCTCCTACCCCCGCCTGGAGACTTTGAGACCTTATTTCTGCCTCATTCACGCTCTCACTTTCTTTTCTGTCTCGTCCTCTTGCTTCCCTCACTCCCAGCTCTCTCTCTCTCCCTCGCTTCTGAACCTTCCCTTTGCTCTCTCCTCTCCTCCTCCTTTGTGCTTTGGCGTCTCTCTGTGCAGGGAGTCAGTGGAGCGCCCTGGCAGGAGACCCGTCCTGCTATTACCCCTGTTGCTCTCCATTCATCTCTTCCTCGCTCGCTGCCTTCCTTCCTCACTCTTCGCCAGCCTCTTGTTTCCTTTCATCGCCCTTTACCACGTCTCAAGCATCTCTCTTTCTGCACTCAATTCTTTCTCCGTGTTGCACACACTCCTCTGCTCCGTTCATCCTATGCCCTCCCCGCGTGCCCATTCCAATTGCGAGAGAATTGGGAGAGGAATAATAA
>NC_048429.1:17757840-17763008 GCF_013103735.1 Etheostoma cragini
AGGTTCTAAATGGAAAGAGTTGTGTGAGAGCTAACTTACCTGACATATGGGAACACAGAGTTACCCAGTGGTGGTATATAACAAAGTGCATTTACTCAAGTACTGTACTTAAGTACAAACTTGAAGTACTTGTACTTTACTTTCACAGTCTCTTCCTCACCTTCTGTTATTATGCAAGGAGTATGGTAGCTTTTCAGGCTTTAAAATTAACTGGCCAACGTCTGTACTACTTCATTTAAATGACTATGCCCGCAACTCAATCATCTCTGATTACATCCCCATGGTTAAGCAGTTTAAATACTTAGGCATTTTTTCATCTTCCCCTGTTTAAACCAGATTATTAAGCAATAAGCAACTATTCTATTGCCCTGAACAAAGTTTTGAAAGACATGGAAAATGGATGGGTCTCCCCATGTTGATTCAAGCCTGTATCTCAGTGGTTAAAATGAATGTTTTACCCAGGATTGATTTTGTGAGCTCTATGCTACATTTCTCCCCTCCTGCTGGCTACTGGTGTAAATTACAATCAGCGGTATCTGAATTTATCTGGAAAGGTAAGCAGCCGCGACTTAAGATGTCTACTCTACAGAGGAGGAGAGATGATGGTGGCCTCTCAGTTCCGATCTTGTGAAGCACCTCACAGTATTACTGTAAAATGGCATAAATCATATATCATAACTTACACCCGGAGTACCGCAGCGCAAAGCCCAATGCAAGTGTCTTTTCTAGTTTAAGACCGATGCAGTTGTTAATTTCCCATCCAGCGCCCACGTTGTTTAATAGCAAATGCACCTGCCCCATCTTTGCGCCCATGGGCGTGCTGGTCTTACAGGGAGGTGTGTTCAGGTGCATTCTTGGTGTGCTGGTCTTACAGGGAAGTGTGTTCAGGTGCATTCTGGGCGTCTCACAGGAAGGTGTGTTCGGTGCATTCTGGGCGTGCTGGTCTTACAGGGAGGTGTGTTCAGGTGCATTCTGGGTGTGCTGATCCTACAGGGAGGTGTGTTCAGGTGCATTCTGGGCGTCTTACAGGGAGGTGTGTTTGGTGCATTCTGGGCGTGCTGGTCTTAAAGGGAGGTGTGTACAGGTGCATTCTGGGCGTGCTGGTCTAACAGGGAGTGTGTTCAGGTGCATTATAGGCGTATTGCTATCTTGAGGCAGCAGGAAGTGATTGCGCAATTGACCAACAAAAACCTCAGTCAAGTCAACAACGCAGCATTTCATTGTTATTTTAACAGTGCATTAGTAAACTTGGTCATGACTAGGTAAGGAGGTACATTTCCTTTTTTTATTTCGATAGAACTCCTCACAGTCACAGAAAAGAACTGCTGAATAAGTATGAGGTGGTCATGTTTGTCCAATAGGAAGCAGCAGCACAAGATACCCAACTGGGACAGAACAAGCAGACCCCAAGGGGAATGTCGTCTGTTTTTAGGCTCTGAACACACTCTGAATCAGCTTGAGCATAAATTCTGCCCCTGACTCTGCTTCCCATTTGGCTGCCTTGAAGGAGGCTGTATTTTAAATAGAACAAATGATAAATAACTATAATTTATTACATATTAAAAAAGGAAATTTAATTCATAAACAAATCAGCAAGAGCATTTCCATGGCCAATCAATTATCTCAAACATTATTCCACAATTCTGTCAACCAATCATCCAACCACATAGGCTACAGGATAAATTACTGCATGTTATTATGCACTAGTGAATTACAAAGGATTTACTATTGGTTTCCTTTGACTCCAGCTGAACTGAATTAATGAGACCTGGAGATATGTTCCACGTTGATGGCTTTCCATTCAGACATGGAAATGTCAGGAGCAACATAGACCTTTATTCACAGCGGACATTTTGACTTGTCATAATAGAAAAGCTATAGCAATCAGTGTTACCCACAGATTAGAAGCAATTAGTCTGTGTGTGTGTGTGTGTGTGTGTGTGTGTGTGTGTGTGTGTGTGCGTGTGTGCGTGTGTGTGTGGGTGTGTGTGTGTGTGTGTGGTTGTGTCAGCAAGATAGATAGAAAGAAATAGAAAACTTTAACCAAATGATCACAAATTCCAAACAGGATTTTATTTTACCTTATAATACTACTTAGGTTGCCCATCTGTAAAGTTAAAAAAGTAATTCTACAAAGGGAGGGGAAAAGATCAATAAAGAATTCTCAAAGAAGGCTGGCTTGCCCAGGGCCAGGTTAGCGCAACTGCGTCTTTGTCCCCATGTCTCACCTACCTACACCGACCGCCCCACCCTGTCCCTTCTCCCCTTTCTACTTGCCGGCCTCCGCACACAAGGGGAGGCGCTGCTCTTCTGCTCCTCAAAAATGAGAAATACGACAGTTTGGTGGACAAACTGGCGACGTTTTTACAGAAAGCCGCCAGATTTGTTGCTAGCAACACTGTTTTCTTGAAAACAGACACTGTGTGCACGGAGGGGAGGGGCTGTGTATGTGTATGCCTGTAGATTAGACGGAGGAGAGCAAGGAAAGTGCAGCTGAACGAATAAATGTTTTAAACAGCGTTAAAAAATAACTAATAACGCAATGTGTGGCAGCCAGTGTTGATTGTGTGGCACACCGCAACAAATTTGTCTTCGTGTGGGACACACTGGCGATATCTCATTTTCTATAAAGCTACAGTGCGTAGTTTCTGTCTCCCCCATAAGGAATTCTAAGTAATGACAACAATTCTGGGATGCTCATCATTATATAAGGCTTCCATGATCACCCCCCCACCCATTCTCCACACAGTTGCTAGTAACCAAGGAGGATATGGACAACAACAGTAACAATTAAACACTAAGTTAGTTGGAGGATGAACTAAATAACACAATATACTGACTTCATTTGAAATTGCTGAGGTCCCGTCTGCAGGTCTGAGGGACATGATGGACTGATGTGTGTTCACCGTAGCTAAGGTTAGCCCAGCTGGACATGTCCAGGGGACAAACAATACTGTTGCTAAAACTTCATCTCTCCATTTACTGCCACTGCTAAAATACATTTATACTCGGAGAAGGTGAGCGTTGTTAATACAGTTCATCAATCACAGACATATTACTGGAAACAGGAAAGAGCTTTCCCACCTCAATTTGAAGATAACTAAATCAGCCTACCATTACGGCTTAGTAATTCAAATAAGCAGTTTGCAATTACACTGGGGATTGTGTTCGAGACTATTTCTTGACTGGGACCAGCTCCCATGAAAAAGGGAAGAGACTCCAGGAAGTTCCTGGTCCCAGCCAAGAAATAGTCCGGCATATAACCATTTTCAAAAAAGCTGAAGAATTCCTTTGTAGTGCTCCTCAGGACCTGAGGTTGATGCCCTCATTAGAGCTTGCAAAATGGCAGGCAGGGCTTTTAAAGGTCAATGCTCTTATAGCAGCTAAATAATGAAATGGGACATTGTGTAAAAGGTCAAAGTTTCAAATTAGGTGGAGAAAAGGCAAAACAATTTGTATTGTGTTCAAGAAGTCATGGTAGAACCCAGAGGGTTGAACTCTGTGTGTAGCGTACTCACAGCCTCGGTGTGGACGGGGTGCACGGCGAAGAGCAGTGCTGTGACAAAGGCCAGGCGCCAGTCTTCAAACACGCAGCGCTCACACGTGTGCATGAGCAGGCAGGTTACGGCGCAGTGCAAACACACATTGATGAGGTGGAAATAGAGAGGTGTCATGCCGCCCAGTAGGATGTTCAACCTGACAGACAGAGAAAGAAATATTCAGCACTTTGGGATGAGACAGGAGCTGCACTTGCGTTATCTCTGGCTGTGTGAAGGTTCATTCGTAAAAGATATCAGATATGATTCAAATTCATTTAAAAAAAACAGTTACAATGGATAAATAAGTACAGTCAATGTCATTCATTTTTCCATAAACCCTAACCATATACAGACAAAAATAGGGTAAACTTTATCTAAACCAATCACTCCGCTTTATTCCGCTGTGGGATTATGGTGGGTATCTCCAAGGTAAATTAGCTTTTACATTTCCTGGTTGAAGGGATTGTCTTGTTATCCTGAACAGAATCTCAATCCATTTTCTGCAGTGCCATGAATTTCAAATAGAAGTGTCGGAATCACACCCTGCTTAAGAACTTCCAGTAGCTAATCCATCAGAGAAGAATAACAGTGAGAAGCAATTTTCACTTGGTTTATCATAAATTGGTATTACACTGTGACAATTCCCTTCCCACCTAGCAGAATATCACCAACCTGATCAAAGCCAACTCCGAAAGCGATGCAGTGGTTTAGGTTCCAGCTGCCATTGCATTATATTAGATTTTATTTTCTATCATATTAATATCAATTTATTTCATGGGTGAAGTAGGAGACATTTCAACTTCAGAAACAATAAATATGTGCATATTTATAGATTGTGGATTTTCAAAGAGGGACAAGGAGTAGATAGATTTTAAGATTATTTACCGAGGTAATTGAAGGAGCAACATTTTTTGTTCAAACCAACAGCTTTATTTCTAACCATACTTAGAATGTGGGAACTCATATTAATGATAGAAAACCTCATGAAGATAAATTTTCATGCCAGGGGACCTTTAAAGGAAAACAGAATTGAAGCTGCTTTATTTTCTCATATGTACTGCATCAATCTACCTAGAATTATGAACGCGCCCTCAACGATCAGCTGGCTTATAGTTACTTGTAATCATTAACTCATGTTTGTAGAATTGACTTAACTCTGTGTGTGGGCACCAGGCAGCTAGCATAGAACATCCCTGGGGCAACCAGAGATGAACAAGCTAGATGGTCAAAAATTGTGTGTTGGACTTCACTTCACTTAGTCTTGAAAGATTACTTGTGTTTCCGCCCTACTTGTTGCACTTTTATTTTATTTATTTATTATTATTCAGCATCAATTACAGTAAAGGGTAACCACACTTCTGTATGTTTAGTTCTCTCCACACCAAGTGAGAGCTCAGCAGCTCCCGCCCCTCGAACACGGGTGTTCTGAGAGAGAGAGGGAGATCTTTCTTTTGGATTGGGAATAGCAAAAATGCATTAGCAACCAATGTCGTAAATCTAAACAAAATTGGAGTTGTGAGGAAATTATTATTGCTTTTATGTAGCAACAAATACACTGTAAAAAAAATCTGTAATTTTACGTACTTTTTCCTGTTAAATTTACAGTTTTTTTCTGTATTTTTTAAATAC
>NC_048429.1:17763108-17765555 GCF_013103735.1 Etheostoma cragini
TTAAACGCCAGGCCAAAAGTTTCCCTGCCTTCTCTCCTTGGTCATAGAATGTCTGTTTCAATTTCATTATACTATATAATGCTTTATTTGCGGATAATTCATTATACTGTGCTCTTAGAATGGCCAGTTTCTGTCTAGTCTCTTTTGTATCATTGAGATTAATTTCCGTCTCAAGTTCTTTAATATCTTTTTCCAACTCTATCAGTCTTAAGTGCTGTTTATTAGAGATGCTGCTAGTATAGCTGATCATTTGTCCTCGTATATAGGCCTTGAATGCCTCCCACCTCGTAGACGCTGATGTTTGAGTGGTGTTCACTTCAAAATAGACATCAATATTGGACCCAACGAATTTGAAGAACTCGCCATCATGTAGCCATCGCGGGCTTAATCGCCATATGGTTGGACCCTTAGTAGCTGCTTCAACAACATAATTGACAAGTAGTAAAGCGTGATCTGAGATAACAATACCCTTATACATGTGTCAATTATATTGGGTATCATATGCTTAGAAACCAGGAAATAGTCTATGCGGGAGTAAGAGTTATGGGTAGCAGAGTGACATGAATACTCCCGTCTGGAAGGGTTCCTATGTCTCCAAATATCACAAAGATTTAACTCGCCCATAAAGTGTTGTATTATCTTCCTACACTGCATATGGGAGGTGTCCACACCTGATGACTTATCCAGTGTTGGGTTGTGAGTACAGTTGAAGTCTCCTGCCATACAAATATGACCACGTAATGTTGATAAAGTTAAGAACATGTTATTATAAACTGTATCATCACTGTTAGGACCATATAAACAAACTACATTTATATCTTGGTTTAGTAAAGAGCCTTGGATGGTAACGAATCTCCCTGCTGAGTCTTGTATGGTATTATAAACCCGTAGTGGAACAGATGAGTGTACGAGTATTGCTACCCCCCTTGCATGAGAGGAGAATGAGGCAGATATGACCTGGCCTGGCCACCTCCTTTTTAAAGGTGCGTATTCAGTGGCAAGTAGATGAGTCTCTTGAATAAAAGCTATCTGTGTTTTTAGTTGTTTCAACCTAGATATTACTTGTTTTAATTTCACTATCTTCCTAAGTCCCCTAACGTTCCATGAGATAATATTTATTTTAATGTCACCACTCATGAAGTCAGTAAAATAAGCTTATTTACAACCACCTTTCTGACCATGCCTTGTAGTAAAATGAACAGTGTGCATTCAGAACAAACAAACAGAACAGAACAGGAATTAACAGCCTCTTCCAAATGAGGCAATAACAAAATAGGCCTAACCTAGACCCTGTGCGGGAAACACGCACATCTCCCCTCCCATTGACCAGATCCCGATTAGGCTGAAGTCTGATCCTCTTGAGGAGCAGTGTAGCAACCAGTGAAAATAAAAATAAGACAAGATACATTAGGTCGGGTGTGTTTCGACAAATGTATGTAATGCAGATGAAAAATGAAAAATATAATGTTGGCTTGTGACCCAGTGTGGTTAGAATCTTTAGTTAGTTACAGTAGTCCAGACAAAGTGACTATGCCATTCGTAATTTAAACTCTCCTTCTGTTAAAGCTTAAACCAGTACCTGAAAGAGCAACGCAGGACAACATATTTGCTGCTTAGTCAGAGTTCTCCGATATGCCTACTTGCCGCTCTTCAGCTGATGACCCTTGAGGCGCGTTATGATTGACGTTTATCGTCTTAATCTGTCGGATGAATTCTTCAACTTGATCTGCGGAGGGGAAGTAGTGCCAGGTCTTGTTGTGTAGTATTCGCAGTTTAGCAGGAAACATAAATCCATACTCCTGACGCATTTGGCGCAGGCTTTGTTTCACTCCGTCAAAAAGTTTCCTTTGACTTTGGACTTCAGCGGAGAGATCAGGGAAAAACATGACACGGCTCCGTCCAACTATGATTTCACCTTTCAGACGCGCTGCCTACACTCTGTCTCTGTCTCGATATGTCAGGAATTTCACCATGAGAACCTGTGGTCGTGGTCCCTCCGATCCCCGCTGAACCTGTGTCAGCTGTGGCATTTTCCCCATTCTGTAGGCTTCCTCGATGGTTAATGGTTGTTCCGCTGTTTCTATGTTAAGGGCCTTGGGTAGCCATGTTGTTAAGAATGAATACGCATCTCCATTCTCCGACCCTTCGGGTAATCCAACCAGTCTCAGGTTGGAACGGCGTTGACGGTTTTCCAACTCTTCAACCTTCAAGGTAATTTTCTGGACTTTGTTCCGTGTGGTGTTGCCCAGGGTCGTTAGCGAAGTTAGCTGGTCCTCCGCTGTGCTAATGCGGGTTTCTGCTTCTGTGAGTCTTTCAGAAAAAGTCCCTATGGCCTCTTTTATCTCTCGGTTGGATGAAACTATTTCATGTAGCTGCGTGGAGAAGTCATTCCTTAGGGACTGTATGGCTGTTAAGATCTGGTTCTCCTTGCGGCTAGCCTCCTCTTG